>NC_041331.1:41508921-41621421 GCF_004354835.1 Perca flavescens
GAGAAAGAAGCGGCTGCTATAAAAAATGTCCCGCGAATAAATAGCTTTTTAAAAAGAGCTGGGAATGACGAAGAGGAGGATGTCGAGGAGCTAGCCAACGTTAGCTTGGAAGAATCGCTGCCTTCTACCAGCTACACTCAGCCACAGCTAACGGTGGCTAACGAAGTTGTTGTGGAAAAAGACAGAGATGAGGCCGGTCATCAGCATTACAGAACAAGGTAATGGCCCCTCAGGTACCATCATCTCTGAAGACCCTGCACTACGGGGACCGATTACAGAGACCGTCCGGGAGGAAGTTATACCCAGAGGGATATTAGCCTTTCAGAATCGGCGGCTAAATGTCCAGCATCTCGGAGGGGGGACGAGGCTGGCGGCAGAAAGACCCGCTCTCTCACTAACGAGGCACTGCCCCGACACCTTCACAACGGTGAAACGGTACCACGGGAGTGGATTCTATATTCACTGTCCACCGGAGACATTTGTTGCGTTGCCTGTAAAGTGCTCCCAACACACAGCAGCGCATGTGTAGTAGGGTTTAGCGAGCTGCTGAGGGAGCTGGACTTTGAGGATTTGATCTGCGACTTTGCAAAGAAAAAGACAAGAAATTAGAACTTCTAAAGGTAAGAGCTATTATGCTATCTGTAAATTGAGTAGGCTAATATAATCTGTTGTGACCGTGTGACCAGATAATGTACATATTTTGTTTAGTTTATTGAAATGCCATGCATATCGGATGTATTGCATCATAATTTTGTGATGCTGCTATAGGCCTGTGTGAGACGTAGTGGTCAAGTGCAGTAGCCTAGCTATATGTTGGCTTTTGCAGTTTGTGAAGTTGCAGCTGGCTAAGTGACTGTTATTTTTCAAACTGCACTCAGCTGTGTTGTGTGATGGCATTGTTGTATCTTCAGTCAATCATGTTTCAGAATTACTATTGTGCTTTCTGCTTGGGTGATTTTTAGTGAATATTATATCGCCATAGTCTTGAGCCATACAACGCTTTGGTATGATTTAATTAATTGTAACATTGTCTTGTGATGTGTGAGTCAGATGGCAGTACTTGGTTTATTGAACTGGAAAGGCATACTTGATGCCTGCTCAGCTGGACTAGTCATTCATCTTTTTTTTTTAATCTTTTTTTTCGATAGTGACAGTGGATAGACAGGAAAGGGGGAGAGAGAGGGAATGACAAAGGAATCTTTTGACCAGTAGTGATTGGCATGTGATTTAGTGGGGGTTGCTGTAATGAAAGTAGCTGGCTGATAGCTGACTGGGGGCTAACGGTAACTATAGCTAGCTATATGTCCCGGGGCTGTTGTCAGCTGTCATCCCGACTGAGTCTCTCTGCGCCGGGGGAGTGAGGCAGACAGACCGGGGTGTCCTAGCTGGCTAAATTAGCATTAGATTAATCGTATACAGCTAACGTTAACGTTACTAGTGAAGTTATTCGTGGGTTAGCTCAGTCCTGTTAGCTGTGGTCGAAACAGTCATACTAAAAATAACTATTATCGTGTTGAACGATGTTGTAACCTCATAATGTTACCAAAGAATTTATAATAGTTACCCACAAAGCTTTAGCATCAACGTTAGCACATTGTAGTAACGTTAAGCTGGTATCGATATTGAACTTACAAAATAGATAAGGTCTCTGTTGTATTACTGTGATAAAAAGTGGGATGTAATTAATCACAAAATGATGCTGTATGGCAAAAAAAAAGCAGTATTAAGGTTACAATTGTTTTATTTCTGTGACATTGTATGATTTACAATTACTCCTGAACGTATCATCTTGGTGCCAGTGTTCTGACCATTGACATATATATAATGGACCAATAGACCCCGTTGCTCTGGACGGAGACCAGTGAAGGCTAATAGAAGCACTTTTCCGGTGATGGCCAGCTTTACTGAGCAGCCTCCAACTGAGAGAATGTGACGTGAGCAACATGTCTGAAAGTGTGAAGTCTTCTGGTAGCTGTGCCAAGAGAAATCTCAATCATTCCCAATCTCACAGAGACGGAGAGTGTAGGTATATGTAAGGAGATAACATAAGCACAGGCTAATTATTGCTAACTAACATGCCAGTTAACATTAGTAATTAAACCTAAACAGCTAATGGAAGTTGAAACTGCCTGTGAGCTTCTCCTGTACTATACGGTAATTCCTCTACTATGCGACAGTAAGTCACTTGGTTATGACACAATCGTTAGCTTATTGTTATAAAAGCGTCTGCTACGGAGCCATAACGTGAGCTACAAGGTAATGGAGCCTTTTATACATTGTCGTGTTTCTTTGGAACTAAACAACGGACAAATAGAGTCTTTAAACACTTCAGATGTAAAGTTATTCGCAGTCAAGTGACGTAAAAAAGAAATGCCGGTCAGCGGAATGCTAACAGGAGGTGATGGCCAGTTAGCAACAAAATGGCCCCATAGATGGCTCGAGTTCTGAAGCGAAGCTTACCCCCTTGACGGAGACCAGTGAAGGCTATTAGAAGCACTTTTCCGGTGATCTCTTGCTTTACTGCGCAGCCTCCAACTGACAGAGACAACGTGAGCAACGTGTCTGAAAGTTGTAAGTCTTCTGGTAGCTGTGCTGAGAGAAATCTCAATCATTCCCAATCTTACAGAGACGGAGAGTGTAGGTATATGTAAGGAGATAACATAAGCACAGGCTAATTATTGCTAACTAACATGCTTATGCGTATACATACAAATAAATGTCAAATGAATGATTTATATATATAATATATATACATAAGTGGACTGTACCTGCAGGTTATTGTCCTTCAGTGTTCATGGTAGACATGGTCAGACTTTTCCTTCAACTTTCTTGTTCCTTGACCCTTTCCCAGGGTCGTCCCATATTTGTCCTAATAAGGTCCATGTTAATCAATCAGCCTCGAAAGGAGCTCTTGATCACCAATCACGAAACGGAAAAATGGGGAAAAAACACGATTCAGTGATTGTGAGATCGATGTGCTCCTAATAGTGGGAGAACGTCGAAACAAAATCTTGTTTGGAAGCCGTAACCCTTGTGTAGTGGTCATATTGTTGTTACACAGCCTTAATACTTAAAAGATTTAGCTCAATTACCAATGATATACATCATTTATGGGTCATATTTGCCATTTACCCCTGTGAGATCACATTTATGATCATATGATCATTTTTCGTTTCTTGTGAGAAAGGAAATTCAGTTATTAAAAAGGTAAAAAATAGAAACAAGATTTCGGATCATTACTGGTGCAAAACAGGTGAAAGTGCTTGAAATGTGACAGTTTGGTAACTTGTATGGTAACTGTGTGGGAATAGCAGGTGCAGAAAGACAACATTCCCACACACAGACACCTACAATCAGACCACATAAAGACACACACACACACACACACACACACACACACACACATCAAACAAAGAACGGATTTCCCGGGGAGAGGCAGGGGAGAGCAGCGGAGGAAAAGCGCATTTCCTCCCCTGCACGGAGTGGGAGGATCCCCTGCCTCTCCCCCGTTGCTGGCAGCCCCTCGCCAGGCGCCGCGACCGGCTCTGGGTCGGTTTAGCAAGAACGGGATTGTTGGGTTCAGGAAAACAAAAACTGGGTTAGGTTCGGAAAACGGGCATACCATCGGAGTTCACTAAGACGCAGTCTCCAAAACCTTGGGAGTATTACGCACGATCACACGTGTGGTCAAAAGTTTGCGGAAAACTGGGAACATTTTTATGCATGGAAATTCTTTATAAATCCCGACTATTGCGAGGAAACAATGACACATTACTCACATGACTTTATTTGCTTGAATCAAATATGAAGGATATGATTTAAATCCCTGTTGCCTTGTAACTGTACACCGCTCAAATATTCCTTCCTTCATGTCCTTAATGCTGACAGCCAGACTGATTTGTTTTTCACATGCTCTTTAAAATCATAACCAGCCCACTGTTAAAGGACAACGACATTGTTTAAGCATTGGAGTTATTTGTTGGGAGCCAGTTAGTCTGGTTCTTATGTATGTAGTTACACTAGGGCTGACCCAAATGCTTTGGAGCTTCAACCTTTGCCATTGTAATCAATATCCAAATCAGTATTCAAATGTTTTCATTGTTTTATGTTTATTTTTATTTTAAGTACGTAATTACATATATTACCGCTATCACTAAACTAAGCTAATCAATAAAAGTAGAGGACACTAGGAAGCAAAGCCGTGCTGATTGGACAATCACAGCACCAAAGCGTCTGAAAAGCAGTGCTGAGCAAAGATGGCAAAATTACCATAAAGACAAGGCTGCGCTAACAATGGAGTCTGAAATTGTGTTCATATGTACTTCTGTCAGAGTCTGACCTCCCTGCTGACCTACCACCTGCTATATGTTTAACATGTATTCCTTTGTGGCCACATTTTCTTCACACGTCTGTTTTCTTCATTGCAATGTTGACCTTTCATTCCTTCCTTTCTTATTTTTTCCAAAATTCCACTCTGCAAGTTAAGGTGTGTGTGTGTTTGTGTGTGTGTGTGTGTGTGTGTGTGTGTGTGTGTGTGTGTGTGTGTGTGTGTGTGTGTGTGTGTGCGCGTGTGTTTTCACCCAGCAGTTTTCCTTGGATTGGGGTGGCACCTAAATCATGGCAGTGCCCTGCTACGCCATGAAATGCTACTACTACTATTTATAGTCATAGTTCCATTATCTTTATTGTGACTATTATGTGCCACTGTTCATCACACCCCCAACCGGCACCGTCAGACACCCCATACCAAGAGTCTGGGTCTGTCCCAGGTTTCTCCCTAAAAGGAGTTTTTCCTTACCACTGTCACACTATGCTTGCTCTTAGGGGAATGACTGGAATTGTTGTGGTCTAGACCTACTCTATCTGTAATGTGTATTGAGTGTTTGTACTGATGATGAATAACAACTCACTTCAGCAGGTTTTGCTTTTACTTCAATCATGGCAGCCAACAAAGCCACACACACACACACACACACACACACACACACACACACACACACACACACACACACACACACACACACACACACAATTTTGGAGGTAAACTTAGTCACTGAGCTTCTGTCCTATAATACACTTCTATAATAAACATGTACACAAACTGTTGTTGAACTTGGCTTTTCTGGTCAAAACATAAACAGTGAAACATAAACTTAAAAAAAATTCTGAATGTAATTTCACAAATCAAAGATAAAGTTAACTTGAAAGCTCATTATGTAACTGTATATATAAAACCCTCATGGCTCACCTACACAGGTGTTTCTACGTGTTGAGTCTGATCAGACTGATTGATTAACATCTCTCTCTCTGCTCTCTGCAGGTTAGTCTGATCCTGAGCAGAGCTGCAATCAGCCTGATAACTGGAAACACCTGTGAGGCTCTGCAGAAAATCACATGTTAACAGCACAGTGATGAAGATGATGATGATGATGCTGCTGATGATGGTGTTGATGAAGATGATGCCCCACTTCTGAAGCTGCTGGTGAATATTGCACATCCACCTTTGATGCTGGAGAGGGATGTTTTGACATGGCTGCTGTTCTGCAGCGGAACCACTGGATGGCAGCGTCTTACACACAATATCTATTTAATCTGATTAGAAGTGATTTGGCCATGATTCCCCCTACATTTTTTTTTTTTATTGAAAGGTAACCAAATCAATAAATTAGCCCAAAAGTTCAAAAAGGTTGATTGTATGTTTACAGTCCACTGAAACAATCGTTCAGCTGTTTATATTCCTCCATATAAAAAAATATTATTTTGGTTAAGTATTGAAACCGATGCAAGAATCATACTGGTTCTATTTTTGAAAATGTTCAAACAGGACCCAGGTCTAACTTAGATGGATGATGTGTTGACGTTTTTGGAGCCCAACCAAAAACAGTAAATGCTAAAACCAAGAAAGAAACTTTGATGACAAGTTCATTTGATTCATTCACATATGTTTTTATTTTTACAACATAAGGAAGGAGTTTCCCTCGTGACAACAATGTCCAAAGTTGCAGCATTGTTGAAGTCTGCAGAGTAGAATGATGTATTTCATGTTGTCCCATTGCACTAATGTGGAGGTGGTTCTAAAAAAATACCAATTGCCATTTTATTAGGTACACCTAGCTAAGAATACATGCACAACCTAATTGAAGTTCATTCAAACAGCCCTGCAGTAAACTCTACCTTCATGAAGGTTATGATGTTCAGCTTTTGTGTAGAGAGACATTTTGAAGACCATAGTTTGTGCCGATGTTAACCTGAGATTGTAAAATGTTGTCTACCCTCATTGATCTAAACACGGAGGACAATTCTTTAGAAACCCCTTTCTGAAACAGTCTTTAAAAAACCCTGAACATTATAACTGTCATTAAGTACCTATTACAGAGTTGCTATTAGTTTTTAGGGACCGGATAAACTGACAACAGAGTGTAAATTGTAGACAGGGGGAAATAAGAAATATTTTCCCAACTGCAAGAGTACACAGTACAGGAGGTGGAGCTATATGTGAAATTGGAGAGTGGAAGAGAAGATTCCATGTTGTTAATGGAGATGTGTCCACAGCCTGCAGAGGGTCATCACCAAAAGCATGTGTGATACCACCATAGATAGAGAACAATGTTCTATATCTATGGTGGTTTCACACATCTGTTCCACCTAACAATGATGTCACTGTGACACTGAACCGGGGCTCCTCCTACTGTGAGTAAGAGATAAAAACTCATAAGGAGTGGCTCTCAGTGCCACCCTGCTCTTTCTCCTAATCTGAGGCATTCCACTCTGCAAGTTGTGTGCACATGTTTGCATGAAGCGGTGTGTGCTGAGGGTTAACAACTCTGCTCCGCTGGTTTTTCTCAGTGCCATTTAATTACAGAAGCAAGACAAACAAACACACAGAAGGTATTGAGCAGAAAGTATTTAGGATAAATGCCAGCCAGCAGCAGATGTCACCGTGCTTGGGTACTGGCAGCATCTCAGCTGCAACATGTGCATTCATTAAATTAACTGTACATTAACGTTTTCACTCCTCATGACTGGCAGATCATTTGTTTAGCTCATATTCAAACCCCAGCTGAGAGCAGAATATGATCCATTGGAAATAGAGTTCAGGGGTCAATCTGGAACTAATGATCCTTTTTATTATGCATTTTTGTTTTCTCAATTAGTCGTTTTCATCCATAAAATCTTCTTCTCATCTTCTGTCTAAGCATTAATCCAGATATCCAGTGTAGCCTCTAGTTTAAGTAAACCAGAAAATATTCAGTTTTTTTAAACAACTTAAATTACAAATTGATTATCAAAATCATTTCTGATTAATTTTCTGCTGACTCATTATGTCAGCTCTAGGCCGGCAGAAACCAATTTTCTTCAATACCATTTACTGAGCGAATTTACAGCACTAATCTGGCATTCCCATGAATCACTTGTGTGAGGAAGACGTTACTCATAAGCTAAAGTCATTAAACATTTATAAGCAGTTTAGCCGTGGTCCAGCTGAAACTGTGCTTGCTTTAATACGTCCAACTTAACATGCTGCCATGTTTTAAACTTCTTAGCTACAGTTAAGCTAGTCAGATGCTAAGTGACACAACAAAAATTAATTTATGACCTTCCAAGTTAACACTAAATAAAGATCCTCTTAGGAAAGTGAGACACATATTGCTCTTTAGTCATGAATGATGCTATTTCATCATGGCTGCTCAAGTCTAAACCTTACAGACTTGGCCAGCTCTCCAACAGGAAAGAGATTTTTGTGTCCAGGGACTTCCTGGTTAAATAAAACGGCTTGGCTTAAAGTGATGGTTCGGAGTAATTTCACCCTAGGGTCCTTTGCACCATGACCTCAAGCCAAACACCCCCCCAGAAGTTTTTTTCACCTGGGTCGAACAATGGGAGAGTTAGCGTAGCGTAGCGTTATCCGCTGAATAGCTTAGCGCAGGGGCTAATGGATCCAGTGATGTATCTCGTAAATGACCCCACTAATAATGCCCGAAATGATACCAAACTTCTACACTAGTACAAATAGGTTATGCACTCATAAAACGATGGATTGGAAAGTTTGTAAGTACACCAGAAGTTTATGAACACTTGCCTGCTCTCTTCTGCTCTCTGTTGCTGCTGCTACCTGCAGTTAGACGAGTGCTTAGGGCCGTCTACAAATTACTACACCGAAAAGAGATGCAGCAAAAATATTTATTAATTTAACTTTATTTTTAAAAGTAAGTGCTGTAGTATAACTAGCAGGAGACAAGTTATAATTGAGGTAAGTTTGGAGACATTACCTTATTTAATCATTAAATTAATAAATATTTTTGTTGGATCTCTTTTCGGTGTAGTAATTTGTAGACGGCCCTAAGCACTCGTCTAACTGCAGGTAGCAGCAGCAACAGAGAGCAGAAGAGAGCAGGCAAGTGTTCATAAACTTCTGGTGTACTTACAAACTTTCCAATCCATCGTTTTATGAGTGCATAACCTATTTGTACCAGTGTAGAAGATTGGTATCATTTTGGGCATTATTAGTGGGGTAATTTACGAGATACATCACTGGATCCATTAGCCCCTGCGCTAAGCTATTCAGCTGATAACGCTACGCTACGCTAACTCTCCCAATGTTCAACCCAGGTGAAAAAAGCTTCTGGGGGGTTTGGCTCGAGGTCATGGTGCAAAGGACCCTAGGGTGAAATTACTCCGAACCATCACTTTAACAATGCTGACTAGCTTTCTTGTAGATTGAATAACTCATAATATAATATAATAATAGCATTAATCAATGACAACAACATGCATACATTTAAACTGATGCAGATTTCTGTACTCTCCAAGAACACAATTACTTTTTTAACGATTTCATCTGGCAAGACTTTTAAGAAATAAAATGTTGTAAATTGTGAAATTGTAAAAATGTTGGGAATTTTTGTCCCAAAACTGTTGTCTCAAAAAACTAAATACTTCATATTTGTAAACTTACTTACAAATTTAAATTTGACAAAAGTGACTTCAAGCATTTTGTCTTTTAATATATTTATTTCAAAGAAAAATACTCACATGATCTTTCTACATGAATCATCATCATCATCCTCATCATCATCACTTTACTCTATATAAACTTGGAAAAAATAAAAAACAAACGTGCAATCAACAAAACTCAAACAAGAACAGTAAAGTAATCGTCAACATATGAAATATTCCAGCTTTTAAACTTTCTTGTAGATTGAATAACTCATAATATAATATAATATAATAATAGCATTAATCATTGACAACAACATGCATACATTTAAACTGATGCAGATTTCTGTACTCTCCAAGAACACATTAATTACTTTTTTAAAGATTTCATCTGGCAAGACTTTTAAGAAATAAAATATTGTAAATAGTGGAGTAATAAGTAGTAATAACAAAAGTAAGTAGTAATACTAATATTAGTAAGTAAAACAATCTCATCACATGCTATTTGTACAACATAGACTTATAACATTATTTTCGTACACACAAGTCACTACATTAGTTCATGAAACATATTTTAAAGGAATAAAACAAGAAGAAATATGTAAATATTTGAAAACTAAAAAAAACCAAGCAAGTCAGCATCAAAAGTCAATATTTCTTATTATCGGATTCCAATTTCATCAAATACACATCAAAAGATAAAAATGGTTTGCATATACCTATTACTAGAAGTAAAGAAATAAGAAATATTAAAGTTAGAAAACATCTGTTACATGGCCTTTGTAGTTTAACATCATCATCTTTAGCACTAGTCATCAAAACATGTTTTAAAAAAAAAATGGAATAATTTAATAACTTATTTGTTTCTTGTTAATCCTCCTTCTTTTAACACATTGTCCAAAACAATAATGTGGATGGTTCCATAAAACACTCTTTAGTGTAAAATAAATGATCAGTTCAATACTTTCAATTAATTTTGGTATTTTATTAGATTTTGTAGCATTTGAAAAAAAAAAACAAGAACATGGGAAAAAAACAAGAAAAAGTTGATCAGAAAAATCAGAAAAATGACAAAAAAGTCAGGAAAAGTTTAAAACACTTGAACTAAAACTAAAATCAACATCGGAAAAAGTGACAAAAAAACTTGGGGGAAAAATACGCTTCAAAACGTCAAAAAAGACGACTAAAACAAACTAAAATAAAAGGTTTTCATTTTGACCCAGAATGACAAAAATCTGTGTGGTCGACAGGAAGACAACACAAGGGTTGAACACATCATCATCATCATCATCATCATCATCATCATCATCATTATTATCATCATCGTCATCATTATCTGGCATCAACATATATTTCAACTAATGATGATTTTTGTTACCTCCAAGCACATATCAGTTACTTTTCAGATTAAATTAAGATTAGAAATTAATGATGAGAAATAAAACTATACAAATGTAAATAGTGGAGTAAGTAATAATAGGTAGTACTAATAAAAGTAAGTAAGTCAACTCAAAGTCACAATGAATGAACCATGCTGACATATCAATAACAAAACTTCTATAAATCTTCATTATCACTGACATCAGCATTATTGTGCACACCAGTTATACTGTGCATTTAAAAAATATGAAGTAAAAGAAAAAGAGTAGTAGCCAAAAAACAAAAACTGACCAAAAGCATTGGCATGATGTCCTTCTCCAGGTGATCTCTGAAGTACATTTTCAGCATCATAATTGTAAACACCAGACATTATAAACATAGACATACAGCATCTTGAAAATAAGTTAAAAAAAATATTTCTAATGATCACAACAAAAAGATAAAAACAAAACATCTCTTCTTTTAAATAATCTTTGTCAACATCATCATTGTGCACACCATTTTATGGGATTGAGGGGCCTACAGAAGATTGATAAAAGAAGATTTGTAATTTTCAAAAAATATTAAATAAATATAAAGTATAGAATATTTAAGTCTAACATAACTATTTACTGCATTTTTATTGTCTGCAACTTGTTTAAATCATCTATTGCAATAGTAAACTAGTTAAAAATAAAATCTTATAGTCTGTCATAGTTAACTTATTTCCTGCGCAGCTTCTAAAATATTTGAGATGTTTTCATTACACTACATTATGCTGATTACTTCTACTTTTCTACGTAAAGATTATTTTTGCAGGCAAGTTGATGGTTTTCAAACAGTATTAATCTGTCTTGACTGATTGTTCTGCTGAATGCTCTAACATCTTCAGTTCCTGTTTCCTTTTGGTCTTCTCTGTACATTTGTATATGAAAAAATCTTCCATGTTTCAATGTTTAGTTTTAAAGATATTCAGGATGGTATGTTGTTCACTTTATATTGAAGGCATCTTTTAATCCCTTCAGAGCTTGTTCCTTTGTGATTCTCCTCCAGGCCTCTGGAACATCAGCTGGTTTGGCTTCGTATTCTTGAGCAAATCTTTCATTGTATTGAACCAGGACATACTTCCAGTAGTCAGATGCCTCGAAGGTGGAGTCAGGAGGAATGAGCCAGTCTGGATAGTACTTGGTGTACTCCTTATAAGGATGGTACTCCCATTTAGTGTCTGTGTTTTTGAATTTACGTTCACTGTGCACATCTGTTGTACACAGTGTTTCAACCAGCTTCTCAGTGTCCACATCCCTGTATCTACCAAGACCTTGTGGCCGATGAACAGCTGCATGATGTTTCTTGTGTTCTTTGCCTCCAGCCTCACAAGGAACTTTACAAAATGGACATTGTTGTCCACAGCCAAACACCCGCTTGAAAAGCTCATCTTGTGGTTTGATTGGAAGTTTGTTCAGAGTCTCAGTGATGTCTTCAGAGTTTGAGAATTCCTCCTGCAGCTGTTCCTTTAATTCACCCAATGATTTACTGAGGCTCTCTGTAAATGGATGACATGTGCTTTGGATTTGAAACAAGGTGCTTTTTTCAGCCTCCACTGAAATTGAGATGTCTTTGATCAAATATTTGCGCATGTTGTTGATGAGCTTTGTGATGCTTTCCTGGTTATCTGGAAGTAGAACACCATCCTCTCCTTTTGAGGCTTGTTGTGTGCCTTCTGTTATTTTGTTTACTATGACCTGCAGATTGTTATTCTTCAGTTTGCACAAAGTTTTGTCTTCTGACATTTTTTGCAATATGTGTTGTAATATCCAATCTTTAACATAAATCTCATACTTACAAATGTACTTGACAAAACTCTCAAAGTCTTCCTTTTGTAGCAACTCTTTCTGAATGTTGTACTGGAAAAAGGAGCGTGAACTGTACTCTGCTGAATGGCAACTTGTCAAAATCTCATCAACAATGTCTATTCCCAGAGATCTTCTGATGTACTCTTCAACAGCAGGTTTGATACAAAGTCTGACAAAATCATTTGCTTTGCGTTGGCAATCATCTCTCTGTTTGTATAAATCAAGAAAATCTGACAAGTACTGAGGCTTGTACTTCTCCAGCTGAAGTTTTGGATCCTTATCTAACAAGAATTTTCTGTGCATGTGAAGGAACTCTCTTGAGGCAATGCCACACATGTAAAGTTTCAGGTCAAACTCAAACTTGGGCTTGTAATCCTTGGAGCATTGTTTCAGAGATTCATCCACTTTTTCCAGAAGCTCTCTTGTAAAAGAATCATTGTAATCTGTGTCTGTTTTTGCAGTATCATGGACAAACCGTGTGCAAGACTCAATAACACTGTCTGCAAAGCTCTGCAACTTTATTTTTGTGTCTTTATTTTTTATCCAGTTCAGGTGTTTTTTCAAGTGTATTTTCATTTGTACCTTAAATGGGTCCTTCACAATGTCTTTTAGGTCTCCAATGTTATCTAATTCCTCATTGACATTATGATTTAATAATTGTTTTCTCAACTGTTTTAAGATGCTTGCTTCTATGTTTTGTTCTTTCAGACCGGACACATTTACAGTGACTTCAGCCCACATCTTTTCAAACTCATCTTTTAATTCTTCGTCAGTCAGTGTTTGGTGTTTGCAGTCACTCAAGAGGTTCATAACTTGTTCTTCAATCATTCCATTATGTTTTCTTTGAATGTCCTGAGCCTTTCTTAAACTTTTTCTTAGCTCGAGTGCACAATCCAATTTATTGTCTACTGATCGTCGGATTTCATTTGCAAGACTACTGATACTGTTGAAAAATTCAGTTTTGAATTTCTCTATCAGATTCACATGTCTGTCTTTCCTTTTGTAGTATTCCTGCAGTTTCCGCTTCATCATTTTGTCTTGGTCTGCTATTTTTACTGCAACCTGGAGTTTTTTCGATTGAACTAATTCATTCAAATGACTGAGATCAGATTTGTTGTCACCATATAAGATATCCCACTCTGCTGATGTCTGCCAGGAGAGAATCTCTTTTCTAAACTCCCATTCCCATTGATTGAACTCTTTGCAGACATTGTCGTATGCATGAGCCGCAAGAGTGTTTCTGAAACTGAAGATGAAGTTCTCATATTTGACTGCTTTCCAGAGACTTCTTATCCATTCTAGAAACTCTGGAATCTGTGAGACTTCATCGCTTTTGTCTCCTTTCCCTGTCTTCAAAAGATTTTTCTTTAAATCTGCTACAGCTTCACTGTAACCTGTGTTTACTGGGGCCATCGGCGGGGTCCCATGCCAGAGTCCTGGGATGTTCCAGTTTTTTTCCATGTCATAGTCCAGCACATCTGTGAAAGCTTTTATAGCGGGCTGCTTTTCCATTTCGGCTGCAATTTGAGTCATTTCATTGAGCTGGTCCAAGAAATGTTTTCTTTCTGTCAGATTCTTGGTATGAGCTGAGACTCCACCAACATTCTGGTGCACAAAATGACAAACTGGCTTTTTACCAATTTCCTTCATTCTCAAGAATGCATGAGTTGCAATTTGCAGGACATCTTTCATTTCTGTTGAGTTCTCCATTGAGACATTGATAATGGTGACATCACTTAAGCCAATGACAAAGGTTGCCAGCTGGTTGTCATGCTCATAACTGTCCTCTAGTTGTGCCAAATCAGAAGACTTAAGACCTTCTGTGTCAATGAGAAGTATAAAGTCACAGTTCAAGTCCCTTTGTATATCCTCTCCAACTTTGAGGAAGAGCATATAAGCTCCTCTTGTGCATCTGCCACTGCTGACAGGAAACTGCACACCAAACATGGTGTTGAGGAGTGTTGACTTCCCACTACTTTGAACACCCAACACCGTCAGTACCAACAGTCTGCTCTTCTCTCCAACCTTCCTGTGAAGCTCCATTAGCACATCTGTCACCCATCTCTCTGGGATGTTAGAAGCATCTCCATCTAAGAGCTCTAAAGGATATCCATCCAACAGCATTTCAGCAGCCAGACCAGGGAGACGAGATATTTCATCAGCAGTGTCTCGTGACTGCAATGAAAACTCATAGATCAGCCCCATCTCTCTCATGTAATGCTCTATTCCTAAAGAGCTATCCAGCAAAGCCTGATCCAACTCTGCAATGCGCTTTGCATCTTTCTTCTTGCATTGCTCTTTAAATTCGTTACGCAACTCAGTCAGTTTGTCCCGAGAATGTGAATCCAACTTCAATTTCATCCACTTAAGGAAATAATCTCTTTTTTCTTTGTCACTTGTGGATAAGATTTCAATAAAACTCTTAATTCCTTTTGACGATTTTAGTTTGCTTTGCCCCTCTCTGATATTTAGTTTTTCTGCCTGTAGCTGAGATTTAGACTCTTCGAGGCCTAAGGCACCAGTGTCTTTCATCCTACATTCCTCCTTCTCTAACTGTGATAACCTTTTCCAGTTATCTCCTTGCAAAGGAAGTTGTATTTTTTTGTAGTCTGGTATACTTCGCACTCTGATGCCTTTCACAATCTCCTGAGCTGCCTTCCTTTGGTCATCACTTGTGCGTTCATCCACAGACAGACCAAGTTCAACAGCTTTGTCAAGCATATTTGCAATGCTTCTTGTGGTTTTTACATCTTTGAGGGATTTCTTGATGGCTGCACAAAGTTTACTTGAAAACTCTGCTACATTTACCCTTGGATCTTTGGTTTTTATACTTGTCTTTGGTAGGTCTAATTCTTTCCGTATTTTCTCGACAGACATCATATCCTCTGTAACATTCCCCTCCTTGCGGTTAACAATGAAGAACAGTTTGGATTTGACATCTTGAAGAGAAGTCAGAATCTTGTGTTCCTCTTCTTCAACTTTGTCCAGGAATACAAAGGTAGCAGTGGACACTTGAAAAAGAAAAGTGAACTGGGCGAGTGACTCACAAATGTCTCCTCGCAAATTAGCGAATGCAACTGGTTTTGGAAATATGTCAAGATTTTCAGTACCACTGGGAAGGTACCAGCCCACCTCTACTAAACCATTTGCAATGTTTCTTTTAAGTGCTCCACCTTCCATATCTCTGTGTATGAACATATTGTTGTTGGACTGACCAAAGCTGAGAACATGATTCAAGCACTGGGACTTGGATAAACTGCAGTTTTTCAGCCTCACAAAGGAGTAGAATGGAATATCTGCTTGGACAATGTTGTCTTCAACAAACCCTCTTGATTCAGACAAATCATGTGGACGCCACTCTTTGACGATGTCTCTCAGAGCCCAAAGCATCATGGTACTCTGGCTGTTATTGGCATGGGGCAACAGCAGTGGGACAGAAAACTGGCACATTGACATCTTGAGGGCCAGTTCCTGTTGCAAGAAGCTGTCAGCACAAAGGAAGAGTGCTACTATGAGGTCGAGAGGGTTGACCTTATTATCCTCTGCAGGGTCTTCTGCAGTGTAAAGGTCATCATCATTATTATCATCATCATCATCATCATTATCATCATCATCATCATCATCATCATCGTCTGATAATTGTGTACAGCTCCTGCATTCAGAATTGAGTTTAAATAGTTTTCTGAGAAATCCCCATGGTATGTCCTTCACAGATGAGACAGCTTCTTCATGTATGCTGTTTTTGTTGATCTCCAAGAGAGACCGAAGAGTGAGTTTGTTAGGATAATATTTCTCCAGTCCAACTTTGGAGAGGAAGTTGAATAGGACTGTCAAAGAGAAAGAGAAGTTCACTTTGAGAAAAAGTACAACAGGCAGCCCCTTTTGGTGTGTGTGTGTGTTTGTGTGTGTGTCTGTGTCTGTGTGTGTGTGTGTGTGTGTGTGTGTCTGTGTGTGTGTTAGGGTTGTGCCGATGGACGATATCATCGTCCATTGTTAGGGTTGTGCGATGGACGATGATATCGTGATGCCACGCCCCCCACCCTGTCAGACACACGCTAATCCTAGTGGACGGGAAATTGACAACTGCGTCGGTCTTAAACTAGCAACTAGCTACGTGCAACCTATTTTTAGTGATATAGTTTCTCTCTCTCCCTGTCAGTATAGTAGCTCGCTGTACCGGGACTAGTAACGTATCAGCATGCGGTAACCATGTTCTGCGCCTCGGCATGGACATAGTGGTCTCAAGCGAGAGATAAAAGGCGTTAACGTGGAACATTATCACACTTTCCTTTATCCCCTCATTGGACTACTGTGTGCGTGCATCAATAAGTAAGTCTGATGACGATGTTATGTAGGATTTATGAATGTACGTTAGCAACAGTAGGCTAAATCACGAGGGTGCTATTTTATGTGTGAGCTAATATTGCACATCTGTTCATGTGCAGAGTTATGTTTCTGTTTATTGAATGCATTAATCAGTGCTAATATTTTACATTTATTTATTGTGGAGGAATAACCCCTTGAGATGAACCATCTCGTTTTCGAGGGGGTCCTTGAGTCCAGGTACAGAAATGAACACGGACCTTGCAGTGGCAGTCAAACAGAAGAAAACAAACAAAACAACAACAACAATAAAAAACAACTTACTTTACGAAAATGGTCAGTGCAAAAATATATAATATATAACTCATACAAACAAAACATACACACATAAGACTCTCCAAAGGTTGCTCACTCATCCCTCAACAACGTAAACACAGGAAATATATATATGTACCGAAACACACATCTAGGAGTTAATGCATCATGCTTAAAATAGCTTTCATTTAGTCCCGTATAAAGTATCAACTCAATCAGTGGTAACCACTGTAAAGCAGTAGTGAAGGAGTAAACACCAATAATGCTCCAGCATCTGTCCTGACCGGTGCACTCAAACCAGCACATAGATCTCCAAAAAAAATAAAGAGAATACATACACATTTAATTAAAAACAATTGCATGTATTCTGAAGATGTTGAGCTAGGGCATTTTTAAACATTGGAAAGGAAGTCAAAGAGCGAATTGAAATTGGAAGGTTATTCCACTCATAAGGTGCTTTATGTTGAAATGCATATTTTCCTATTTCTTTATTAATTCGAGGAATAACAATAAATTAGGTTATTGTGTCGCAAGTTATAAAATGAGCTAAATAAGATTAGATATTGTTTTAAATAAGAAGGATAGTCCATATAAATACATTTAAAAATAAATTGTAACCAATGAAAACGCCTTCTATCAGGTAGGGTCAGCCAGGACAGTTGATGATACATTTCTGTAGGGGCAGCGGAGAATAAATCTACACAGGCTATTGTAGGCAGTGTTAAGGGACTGAAGGCAGGAGGCTGTAGTATTTTGATACACAATGTCGGCATAATCCAAAATTGGTAATAAAAGTTGAGAAACAATTCTTTTTCTGACAGGAAAATTAAAACAGTTAATTGATTGGTATAAAATTCTAAGTGAGCAGTTGAGCTTATTACTTATATTATGTACATGAGTACTAAAAGAAAGATCAGAATCAAGCCAAAGGCCAAGATACTTGACCTGCCTAGTAGGTTTTATGGGAGTTTGATCAAGAAATTTAATTTGTATTGAATTTTCAAATGACAGATTCAGCTTTTTTTGAAAAAGCATTAAGTATGATTTTGATTTGTTAAGTAGAAGCTTGTTGGACAATAGCTAATATAACCGAGAATGTAGTTTAAACTCAGTAATGATGGTATATTAGGTTATTACTGTCGCTCTGTTGAAGGCAAACGTTCCACTGTACTGTCGTTACGCAGATCACAGACATCTTGATTGTCCATCACGACGTTTTACTGTAAACATCGTCAACTGCCAATTTAGGGGACATCGCCCAACCCTAGTGTGTGTGTGTGTGTGTGTGTGAGAGGACTTTTTTTCTTTGCCTTTATTGGCACATTACCACCACCAACTGTGGATCAGTGGAATAGTGTTAAATATGGGGCTGGAAGGGTACAAAACAGGGCCCCACACAAAACTTTGCTGCATAGCCCTAAAAGTGGTAAAATAAAACAACACAGTGCACCTTTAAAGGGTAATTACCGTTTTTTTCAACCTGGGCCCTATTCTCCTATATTTTTGTGTCTAAGTGACTGATGGGAACAACAATCTCTGACATTGGCCCAGTATTAAGAAAGATCGCTGCAGTCGGCAGCGGCGAAAAAAGTTG
Source organism: Perca flavescens (assembly GCF_004354835.1). Taxonomy (NCBI): domain Eukaryota; kingdom Metazoa; phylum Chordata; class Actinopteri; order Perciformes; family Percidae; genus Perca; species Perca flavescens. Next base: position 41,527,303 of record NC_041331.1, read on the forward strand.
CAACAGCTTGTATTTACCTTCACAAAAGTGCTTGTTTTGCTGCTGACAGACTCAGATTAATATTCTAAGTGTCTGACAACATTATGGAAAGGATTTCTTAGGAGGTCGACCTTTAAAACCTCTTTGAGACCTTTCTGTTTAACCAGGAACAGCTCTGAAGTCTCTAGCTCTAAACCCACCAGACACGCAATACTTAGCGTGTATAGAGCCAACATAGAAATCAGTAAACTATGTGTTTATTTCAACCAAAACTAGAGTTGTGATGGTTGGAAAAGTGGAAAGATGACCCAAAAAGACTTTTCATGGATTTATTTTGTGAATAAATCTATTGAATGAAGTGTATTTTAGTGTTTATTTACATGGAGTCTTGTGGGTTTGGCAAACACAATTTCGTAGATGTTTTTATGTTCTTACTCTTCAACAAAAAGGTCGACCTCCCTAGATATCCTTTCCATAATGTTGTCAGACACTTTGAATATTAATCTGAGCCTGTCAGCGGAAAACCGAGCTCTATAATAATCTACTAACTCTATTAACTTACATTGTAGCTAGTATTTCCACTGCTGACTGCAGCAATTTTGCTTAATACTGAACCAATGTCAAAGACTGTTGTTCCCATCAGTCACTTAGACACAGATATAGGAAAATAGGATCCAAAACGGTAGTTACCCTTTAATGCTGTGCCCGAGTTTTCCTTTTAGTCTATTCTTTTAGTTTCCTGCCCATCTTTTCACTGATCTATATTTTATGTGGGTGTAACAGCCTGGATTGTTTTAGACTTAAAGGCACACTATGAAATATTTGCAACACTATGTAACTTTTAGCTGCAGCTGTAGTTCCTGTAGGGGGACCAAAGTGGCGGGGCGCCGCTTCGGTCCCCCTACAGCTTGTCTCATTGAGAGACCTACAGCTGCAGCTAAAAGTTACATAGGGTGCCTTTAAAAAAAAACTAAATCTTGGCCTTCAAAAAGTGCCTTTGTCCGTATACATACAAATAAAGGTCAAATGAATGATTTATATATATAATATATACATAAGTGGACTGTACCTGCAGGTTCTTGTCCTTCAGTATTCATGGTAGACATGGTCAGACTTTTCCTTCAACTTTCTTGTGCTTTGAAGCCTAGAGGCAATTAATTTTAAATTTAATTTGACAGAACCATTTTCATTTTCACAGAATATCCATTGTAGTCATTGATCAGATACAGTTACACATTTTTAGGGTAGGTGGTAGCAGTATATTTGAATCAAATTCACAAGAGTAAAATAGTTCCATAATTTAAAATTGATATTGATTGGGTGTAAATGTACATAACATCAGATGATTCAGTATATACATGCAGTAGCCTATATGAGCATAATTTCCTTGTAAAACAAAAAAAAAAAAGCTCTTTAATAATTGTCATAAACCAGTAGGAGTTTTGGGCCAGGATACTAACAGGCTACACATAAGTATAATTTTGAGAAATTCACGCCTCAAACATTATAGATTATTTTTGCTGAACTTCAGGAGCAAACACTTCTCTTCCTGTCATACGCCTGTAAATGCCTTCCTGCCCTGCACAACTGTTTGTTCTCTTTTTCCGTGCCCCACCCTCCCTCTCTCTTCTCTCTCTCCTCTGTCACCACAGGAATTCACAATCATGAAGAAATTACATTGCATTATTAAATGTGACAAAATACCAAAATCAGAATCCACTTTGTTGAATGTTGATAAATACAAGGTATTTGTCTCTGTCTAGGCGTTTGACCCATCAGAGCATTGGAAGTGCTCCAGCTACCAGTTACACAACGTATAACAATCTTAACTTTTACTTTTGAAACACCCAAAATCACTCTTTTCACATTGCTGCTCTGTTGTGTTTGTTAGAATGCACAACCAAGCCAGGAATCAAACTCCTGGGACCAGATGCATTAAAGTTTGTGTAGATTCACGACTAAAACTGTGTATACGCACAAATACAGAAATATGATCTTCGTTTTTATTTATGATTTATGAAGCTGCACGCACACCTGATGCTGTTTTATAACAAACAGCAAAGAGGAAGTACAATTTCACTCATAACTGTTCTCAAATATTAACAGCTGTTATTACCATGACTGTTACGCAAAGTTGTGGCTATTTATAGCACCCATAACACTAATACCACTAATTATTCACATAAACCTGTAAACCATCAATCATTGTATTTAAACATTGATGAAAAATCAACACCGAGCAATAATGGCTAAAATTTAGATGAAAAGAACATTCACCACATAGAGTATTTTAAGTGGGAACGTACCTGCATTAGATTTTAATGGCCTAGATCAGTTTTTATGTCCTCTTTTAAATTAAAAAACATCTGTTTAAAGAATTGTATTTTTTTTGTAGATATTAGTTTTTATAAGTATTTTAAGTGGGAATGTACCTGCAATCTCTTGTCCTGTGGTCATTGTAGACATGGGCTGATGTTTTCTTTGTCTGCCCCGTGCTTTCAAACCTAGAGGGAAAAATTAAATATTATTTCTTTACTTTTACAGAACCAAATATTGTATTCTTTATGATTGCAGATCAGTTACAAACAATCAAACCAGATCAATGAAAACATTTCACATAAAGTAATTCTTTACAGTAACATGCAATTTCAGTATCAAACACTTTATCAATAATAGGTAAGTAATTGCAATATACTGAATTTGAAAAATGCAGACCAAATATAACACAGTAACATGTTTCCAGGTTATAAAGTTTGACTGAAACGTACCTGACATCAGACGGCAGGAGACTCTGGGACTGTCTGGATCAGCTGTGGTTTTATATAATACTGCATATAGAAACCGAAAGCACTTGATACAACAGGGGCCTCATTTATAAAACTGTGCGTAGATTCTATTCCAAAAGATTTCGTGCGCAAAAAAGTCAGGATTTTCGTACGCAAAAACAATATTCTGATTTATAACACTTTGCGGCGCCTCGAAAGGAGCTCTTGATCACCAATCACGAAACGGAAAAATGGGGAAAAAACACGATTCAGTGATTGTGAGATCGATGTGCTCCTAATAGCGGTAGAACGTCGAAACAAAATCTTGTTTGGACGCCGTAACCCTTGTGTAGTGGTCATATTGTTGTTACACAGCCTTAATACTTAAAAGATTTAGCTCAATTACCAATGATATACATCATTTATGGGTCATATTTGCCATTTACCCCTTTGAGATCACATTTATGATCATATGATCATTTTTCGTTTTTTGTGAGAAAGGAAATTCAGTTATTAAAAAGGTAAAAAATAGAAACAAGATTTCGGATCATTACTGGTGCAAAACAGGTGAAAGTGCTTGAAATGTGACAATTTGGTAACTTGTATGGTAACTGTGTGGGAATAGCAGGTGCAGAAAGACAACATTCCCACACACAGACACCTACAATCAGACCACATAAAGACGCACAGACACACACACACACACACACACACACACACATCAAACAAAGAACGGATTTCCCGGGGAGAGGCAGGGGAGAGCAGCGGAGGAAAAGCGCATTTCCTCCCCTGCACGGAGTGGGAGGATCCCCTGCCTCTCCCCCGTTGCTGGCAGCCCCTCGCCAGGCGCCGCGACCGGCTCTGGGCCGGTTTAGCAAGAACGGGATTGTTGGGTTCAGGAAAACAAAAACTGGGTTAGGTTCGGAAAACGGGCATACCATCGGAGTTCACTAAAACGCAGTCTCCAAAACCTTGGGAGTATTACGCACGATCACACGTGTGGTCAAAAGTTTGCGGAAAACTGGGAATATTTTTACGCATGGAAATTCTTTATAAATCCCGACTATTGCGAGGAAACAATGACACATTACTCACATGACTTTATTTGCTTGAATCAAATATGAAGGATATGATTTAAATCCCTGTTGCCTTGTAACTGTACACCGCTCAAATATTCCTTTCACTTGGAAATATGTCACAGTACAAAAGACTAACTTGGTTTTACTGGAACTGTAAAAGTATGAAAAATACTATAGTATGCACTGTACGATATGTTTTTAGCATGTATGTTTATGCCACATATGTTTTCTTAATTTTCTTTCCATTTGTCTCGAATCATTTCAAATTGGTTTCTTGAACATGACAATAAGTTCGCTGTACTAAAATGGCCCCCACAGTCACCACATCTCAACCCAATAGAACATCTTCTGGATGTAGTGGAACGTCAAACACGGTCTTAGTAGGGTGTTCCTAATAATCCTTTAGGTAAGTGTATATATATATATATATATATATATATATATATATATATATATATATATATATATATCTTTACTTTAGCCCCAGAATAACAGGTTTCTGTCCCCCACTGTTGGGTTGTTAAGACCATATTTAAAGATATAGTGCATAGTTTTTGTCTCCCCCATGAGGAATTCTAAGAAATGACAACAACACTGTCGGCACGTCCACATGATACAAGCCGTCTGTGAGCGCGCTGCCCCCCACCCCCTCCTCCACACAGTTGCTAGTAGCCAAGGAGGACACGGAGGATTAAAAAAACATGATGACTCTTCAGAAGAGGTCATTATCTTCACTCGAGTTTCTGCGTGCAAAAGTCACTGGACTCCATAATCTTCTGAACATAGTCATCCTGAGAGATCCAGAGAGAGTTGTGTGGAGCTGATAGTCTTAATTAGCTTTGTAGCAACTCATTTGGCAATGGCTTGAATGCAATGGATGTTCATTAATATCAAAGAGCTTTAAAACAAAATAATTTGTAGAAAAAAACGTTATACTTAATATTTTTAAACTTACAAATTTAAATTTGACAAAAGTGACTTCAAGCATTTCATTTTTTATTATATTTATTTCAAAGAAAAATACTCACATGATCATTCTACATGAATCATCATTTTACTCTATATAAACTTGGAATAAAATTAAAAAATAAACATTTGCAGTCAACAAAACTCACAAAACTTTCTTGTAGATTGAATAACTCATATAACAATAGCATTAATCATTGACAACAACATGCATACATTTAAACTGATGCAGATTTCTGTACTCTCCAAGAACAAAATTACATTTTTAAAGATTTCATCTAGCAAGACTTTTGAGAAATAAAATATTGTAAATAGTGGAGTAATAAGTAGTAATAACAAGTAAGTAGTAATACTAATAATAGTAAGTAAAACAATCTCATCACATGCTATTTGTAGACATAGACTTATAAAATTATTTTCGTACACACAAGTCAATACGTTAGTTTATGAAACATATTTTAAAGGAATGAAACAAGAACAAATTGTAAATATTTGAAAGTAAAAAGTAATAAGTAGTAATTCAATTCAATTCAATTCAGTTCCATTTTATTTATAGTATCAAATCATAACAGAGTTATCTCAAGATACTTTACAGATAGAGTAGGTCTAGACCACACTCTATAATTTACAATTTACAAAGCCAACAATTACAGTAATTCCCTCAAGAGCAAGCATTATAAATGGCTATTTGCGACAGTGGCGAGGAAAAACTCCCTCTTGGGAAGAAACCTCGGCAGACCCAGACTCTTGGTAGGCGGTGTCTGACGGTAATAGTAATATAAAAGTAATATTAGTAGTAAAAACAAAGCAAGTCAACATCAAAAGTCAAATGTGTCAATATTTCTTATTCTCTGATTCCAATTTTATCAAATACACATCAAAAGATAAAAATGTTATACTTATTACTAGAAGTAAAGAAATAAGAAATATTTAAGCATAGTGATGACATGTTAGAAAACATCTGTTACATGGCCTTTGTAGTTTAACATCATCATCATCATCAACATCAGAATCTTTAGCACTAGTCATTACAGCTGTAATCATCAAAACATGTTTAAACTAATTCCAGCATTTTGTTACTTGTAAAACACATCATCATCATCATCATCATCATCATCATCATTATCTGGCATCAACATATATTTCAACTAATGTTGATTTTTGTTACCTCCAAGCACATGTCAGTTACTTTTCAGATTAAATTAAGATTAGAAATTATTGATGAGAAATAAAACTATACAAATGTAAATAGTGGAGTAAGTAATAATAGGTAGTACTAATAAAAGTAAGTCAACTCAAAGTCACAATGAATTAATCATGCTTACATATCTATAACAAAACTTCTATAAATCCCCATTATCACTGACATCATCATTATTGTGCACACAAATTGTATTGTGCATTTAAAAAATTAATAGAAAAATAAATTAACAGTAGTAGCCAAAAACAAAAACTGACAAAAAGTATTGTCATGATGTCCTTCTCCAGGTGATCTCTGAAGTACAACATTCTCAGCGTCATACTTCATACTACAGCATCTTGAAAATAGGTTAAAAAGAATATTGCTAATGATCACAACTAAAAAAATGAAAACAAAACATATCTTTTTTTAAATGATCTTTGTCAACATCATTATTGTGCACACCATTTGGTGTTTGAGGGCCTACAGAAGATTGATAAAAGAACATTTGTAATCTTCAAAAAATAAAAAGAATAAAGTAATAAATATAAAGTATAGAATATATTTAAAAGTCTAACATAACTATTTACAGCATTTTATTTTCTGCAACTTGTTTTAAACTAAAAAATAAAACATAAACTCTTATAGTCTGTCATATTTAAATTATTTCCTGCACAGCTTCTAAAATATTTGAGATGTTTTCATTACACTTCATTAGGCTGATAACTTCTACTTTTCTACGTAAAGTTGATAATTTTCAAAAAATATTAATCTGTCTTGACTGATTGTTCTGCTGAATGCTCTAACATCTTCAGTTCCTGTTTCCTTTTGGTCTTCTCTGTACATTTGTATATGAAAAAATCTTCCATGTTTCAATGTTGTTTAGTTTTAAAGATATTCAGGATGGTATGTTGTTCACTTTATATTGAAGGCATCTTTTAATCCCTTTAGTGCTTGTTTCTCTGTGATTCTCCCCCAGGCCTCTGGAACATCAGCTGGTTTGGCTTTGTATTCTTGAGCAAATCTTTCATTGTATTGAACCAGGACATACTTCCAGTAGTCCGATGCCTCGATGGTGGAGTCAGGAGGAATGTGCCAGTCTGGATAGTACTTGGTGTACTTCTTATAAGGATGGTACTCCCACTTAGTTTCTGTGTTTTTGAATTTACGGTCACTGTGCACATCTGTTGTACACAGTGTTGGAACCAGCTTCTCAGTGTCCACATGCCTGTATCTACCAAGACCTTGTGGCCGATGAACAGCTGCATGATGTTTCTTGTGTTCTTTGCCTCCAGCCTCACAAGGAACTTTACAAAATGGACATTGTTGTCCACAGCCAAACACCCGCTTGAAAAGCTCATCTTGGGGTTTGATTGGAAGTTTGTTCAGAGTCTCAGTGATGTCTTCAGAGTTTAAGAATTCCTCCTGCAGCTGTTCCTTTAATTCACCCAATGATTTAATGAGGCTGTCTGTAAATGGATGACATGTGCTTTGGATTTGAAACAAGGTGCTTTTTTCATCCTCCACTGAAATTGAGATGTCTTTGATCAAATATTTGCGCATGTTGTTGATGAGCTTTGTGATGCTTTCCTGGTTATCTGGAAGCTGAACACCATCCTCTCCTTTTGAGGCTTGTTGTGTGCCTTCTGTTATTTTTTTAACTATGACCTGCAGATTGTTATTCTTCAGTTTGCACAAAGTTTTGTCTTCTGACATTTTTTGCAAGATTTGCTGAAATATCCAATTTTTAACATATATCTCATACGTACAAATGTACTTGACAAAACTCTCAAAGTCTTCCTTTTGCAGCAACTCTTTCTGAATGTTGTACTGGAAAAAGGAACGTGAACTGTACTCTGCTGAATGGCAAGTTATCAAAATCTCATCTACAATGTCTATTCCCAGAGATCTACTGATGTACTCTTCAACAGCAGGTTTGATACAACATCTGACAAAATCATTTGCTTTTCGTTGGCAATCATCTCTCTGTTTGTATAAATCAAGAAAATCTGACAAGTACTGAGGCTTGTAGTTCTCCAGCTGAAGTTTTGGATCCCTAACTGACAAGAATTTTCTGTGCATGTGAAGGAACTCTCTTGAGGCAATGCCACACATGTAAAGTTTCAGGTCAAACTCAAACTTGGGCTTGCACTGCTTGCTCCATTGTTTCAGAGATTCATCCACTTTTTCCAGAAGCTCTCTTGTAAAAGAATCATTGTAGTCTCTTTCTGATTTTGCAATATCATGGACAAACCGTGTGCAAGACTCAATAACACTGTCTGCAAAGCTCTGCAACTCTCTTTTTAGAGAGTCTTTCATCAAGGGCAGGTGTGTTTTCAAGTGTTTCTTTTTTGCCTTAAATGGGTCCTTCACAATGTCTTTTAGGTCTCCAATCTTATCTAATTCCTCATTGACATTATGATTTAAGAACTGTTTTCTCAACTGTTTTAAGATGCTTGCTTCTATGTTTTGTTCTTTCAGACCGGACACATTTACAGTGACTTCAGCCCACATCTTTTCAAACTCATCTTCCAATTCTTCGTCAGTCAGTGTTTGGTGTTTGCAGTCACTCAAGAGGTTCATAACTTGTTCTTCAATCATTCCTCTGTTGTTTCTTTTAATGTCCTGAGCCTCTTTTAAACATTTACTTAGCTCAAGTGCACAATCCAATTTATTGTCTACTGATCTTCGGATTTCTTTTGCAAGACTACTGATACTGTTGAAAAATTCACTTTTGAATTTCTCTATCAGATTCACATGTCTGTCTTTCCTTTTGTAGTATTCCTGTAGTTTCTGCTTCATTATTCTGTCTTGGTCTGCTATTTTTACTGCCAACTGTAATTTTTTTGATTGAACTAATTCATTCAAATGACTGAGATCAGATTTGTTGTCAGTATTTAATATTTCCAACTCTGCTGATGTCTGCCAGGAGAGAATCTCTTTTCTAAACTCCCATTCCCATTGATTGAACTCTTTGCAGACATTGTCGTATGCATGAGCTGCAATAGTGTTTCTGAAACTGAAGATGAAGTTCTCATATTTGACTGCTTTCCAGAGACTTCTCATCCATTCTAGAAACTCTGGGATTTGAGACACTTCATAGCATTTGTCTCCTTTCCCTGTCTTCAAAAGATTTTTCTTTAAATCTGCTACAGCTTCACTGTAACCTGTGTTTACTGGGGCCATCGGCGGGGTCCCGTGCCAGAGTCCTGGGATGTTCCAGTTGTTTTCCATGTCATAGTCCAGCACATCTGTGAAAGCTTTTATAGCGGGCTGCTTTTCCATTTCGGCTGCAATTTGAGTCATTTCATTGAGCTGGTCCAAGAAACGTTTTCTGTCAGCCTTGGTCTTTGCGTGAGCTGAGACTCCACCAACATTCTGGTGCACAAAATGACAAACTGGCTTTTTACCAATTTCCTTCATTCTCAAGAAAGCGTGTGTTGCAATTTGCAGGACATCTTTCATTTCTGTTGAGTTCTCCATTGAGACATTGATAATGGTGACATCACTTAAGCCAATGACAAAGGTTGCCAGCTGGTTGTCATGTTCATAGCTGTCCTCTAGTTGTGCCAAATGAGGAGATTTAAGACCCTCTGTGTCAATGAGAAGTATAAAGTCACAGTTCAGCTGACATTGCATATCCTCACTTACTCTGAGGAAGAGCATATAAGCTCCTCTTGTGCATCTGCCACTGCTGACAGGAAACTGCACACCAAACATGGTGTTGAGGAGTGTTGACTTCCCACTACTTTGAACACCCAACACCGTCAGTACCAACAGTCTGCTCTTCTCTCCAACCTTCCTGTGAAGCTCCATTAGCACATCTGTCACCCATCTCTCTGGGATGTTAGAAGCATCTCCATCTAAGAGCTCTAAAGGATATCCATCCAACAGCATTTCAGCTGCCAGGCCAGGGAGACGAGATATTTTATCAGCAGTGTCTCGTGACTGCAACGAAAACTCATAGATCAGCCCCATCTCTCTCATGTAATGCTCTAGTCCTAAAGAGTTATCCAGCAAAGCCTGATCCAGCTGTGCAATCTCTTTCACGTTTTTCTCCTCTTTGTTGCTCTGCTCTGTCAACTTGTGACGCAGTAAAGGTAGTTGAATGGCAGTCTGCAAATGTGCATTAAGCTGAAAATGTATCCACTTTAGGAAAAAATCTCTTTTGTCTTTGTCAGTTGTAGATAAGTGGTCAATAAAACTCTTCATAGCATGTGATAGTTTGTGTTTGCCAAGCTCCTTCTTAATCTGTTGTTTTTGTCCCTGTAGCTGAGATTTATATTCTTCTGGTTCTAGATCACCAGGTTCTTGTAACCTACATTCCTCCATTTCTAACAGTGATAACCTTTTCCAGTTAACGCCTTGCAAATGAAATTGTTGGTTCTTGTAGTCAGGTATAGGCTGCACACCAATTCCTTTCACAATCTCCTGAGCTGCTTTCTTTTCGTCGTCACTTGTGTGTTCATCCACAGACAGACCAAGTTCAACAGCTTTGTCAAGCATATTTGCAATGCTTTTTGTGGTTGTTACATCCATCAGTGATTTCTTGATGGCTGCACAAAGTTTATGTGAAAACTCTGCTACATTTACCCTTGGATCTTTGATTTTCACACTATTCTTTGGTAGGGCTAATTCTTTCTGTGTTTTCCTGACCGACTCCATATCCTCTGTAACATTCCCCTTCTTGCGGTTAACAACGAAGAACAGTTTGGATGTCACATCTTGAAGAGAAGTCAGAATCTTGTGCTCCTCTTCTTCAACTTTGTCCAGGAATACAAAGGTAGCATTTGACACTTGAAAAAGAAACGTGAACTGTGCAAGTGACTCACAAATGTCTCCTCGCAAATTGGCGAAGGCAACTGGTTTTGGAAATATGTCAAGATTTTCAGTACCACTGGGAAGGTACCAGCAAACCTCTACTAAACCATTGGCAATGTCTCTTTTAAGTGCTCCACCTTCCATATCTCTGTGTATGAACATATTGTTGTTGGACTGACCAAGGCTGAGAATATGATTCAAACACTGGGACTTGGATAAACTGCAGTTTTTCAGCCTCACAAAGAAGTAGAATGGAATATCTGCTTGGACAATGTTGTTCTCGACAAACCCTCTTGATTCAGACAAATCATGTGGACGCCACTCTTTGACGATGTCTCTCAGAGCCCAAAGCATCATGGTACTCTGGCTGTTATTGGCATGGGGCAACAGCAGTGGGACAGAAAACTGGCACATTGACATCTTGAGGGCCAGTTCCTGTTGCAAGAAGCTGTCAGCACAAAGGAAGAGTGCTACTATGAGGTCGAGAGGGTTGACCTTACTATCCTCTGCAGGATCATCTGCAGTGTAAAGATCATCATCATCATCATCATCATCATCATCATCATCATCATCATCATCATCAACATCGTCTGATAATTGTGTACAGCTCCTGCATTCAGAATTGAGTTTAAATAGTTTTCTGAGAAATCCCCATGGTATGTCCTTCACAGATGAGACAGCTTCTTCATGTATGCTGTTTTTGTTGATCTCCAAGAGAGACTGAACAGTGAGTTTGTTAGGATAATATTTCTCCAGTCCAACTTTGGAGAGGAAGTTGAATAGGACTGTCAAAGAGAAAGAGAAGTTCACTTTGAGAAAAAGTACAACAGGCAGCTCCTTTTGGATTGTGTGTGTGTGTGTGTGTGTGTGTGTGTGTGTGTGTGTGTGTGTCAGCACTTTTTTTCTTTGCCTTTATTGGCACATTACCACCACCAACTGTGGATCAGTGGAATAGTGATAAATATGGGGCTGGAAGGGTGAATCGTGACACATCTCATCATTCACAGTACAAAACAAGGCCCCACACATGACAACTTTGCTCCATAGCGCTAAAAGTTGTAAAATACAACAACACAGTGCACCTTTAAAGGGTAACTACCGTTTTTTTCAACCCAGGCCCTATTTCCCCATGTTTTTGTGTCTAAGTGACTGATGGGAACAACAATCTTTGACATTGGTCAAGTATTAAGCAAGATCGCTGGAGTCGGCAGCGGCAAAAAAAGCTGCAACGGCTTGTATTTACCTTCACAAAAGTGCTTGTTTTGCCGCTGAAAGGATATTTTAAGTTATTTTATTTCTGTCAACTTTGAATGAAGTGTATTTTACAATGCTAAAATTACTGTTTATTTACATGGAGTCTGGTGGGTTTAACAAACGCAATTTCGCAGATGTTTTTATGCTGAAAAAAAGGATCTTACTCTTCAACAAAAAGGTCGACCTCCCTAGATATCCTAACCCCTCCTGAGAACCGAGGAAAATTTTGTTTTTCCTAATCAGATTTTTTTGTGATTCCATACCTGTTTGTAGGTTAAAAAAACATCTTACAATTTAAATTTTTTTATTTTTATTTATTTAAAGAATGTCCACTGTAGTGGACAACAGGATCATTTGAGTACGAAGAAAGACAAATTTGGTAGATGTGGAGTCATTATTTACATGAAGAGAGTCCTGATGTCCACTATAATTGACATTCATAAAATGCCAATTTTTCAAAAGATACATAATGTAGTTTCTATCAGAACTCAATATATGATTCCTAACACCTTAATGAACAAGAAAATATATGATTATCATAGTAACAAAACCATAGACAAATAATATTTGACTCATCTATCTTTCCATAAAATGTGCTTGTTCCTATGCTGTCCATTTTGGATTGAAAGAAAGAGGCGGTTCCCGGCCTCCCAGCCAATCAAATAACACATCACTGAAAAGCCCAGGATGTCCTCTGTAGAGTACAGCAGGAATTAAGAGACTTGCACAAACGATTCCAAGGAGAGGAATGAAACTCAGATGTCCACTACAGTGGACATAAGTCAATGGGCTGGGTCTCAGGAGGATAATGTTGTCAGACACTTTGAATATTAATCTGAGCCTGTCAGCGGCAAACCAAGCACTATAATAATCTACAAGCTGGACAACAAGGTAGTATATCTGCTGCCAACTGCAGCGATTTAGCTTAATACTGAACCAATGTCAACGATTGTCACTTAGACACAAAAACATAGGAAAATAGGATCCAGGTTGAAATAAACGGTAGTTACTCTCTATTCTTTTAGTTTCCTACCCACCTTTTCACTGATCTATATTTTATGTGGCTGTAACAGCCTGGATTGTTTTAGACTTAAAGGAACACGCCGACTTATTGGGAATTTAGCTTATTCACCGTAACCCCCAGAGTAAGACAAGTCGATACATACCCTTCTCATCTCCGTGCGTGCTGTAATGCTGTCTGACGGTTCCAGCATTAGCTTAGCCTAGCACAGATCCTGCAGCTGAATGGTTCCAGTAATCCTACTGCTCCCAATTGTGACAAAAGTTACAAAATAACACCAACATGTTCCTATTTACATGTTGTGATTTGTAGAGTCACAGCGTGTACAAAAAACAACGTAACATGACACACAGCCATCTTCTAACAGTAAACAAACCGGGAACTATATTCTCAGACAGGCTTGCTGCGAGCATATCACTCCGCCCAAGTACCTTATTCTTCCGCCTGAGAATATAGTTCCCGGTTTGTTTACAGTTAGAAGATAGCTGTGTCTCATGTTACGTTGTTTTTGTACACGCCAGACTTATAAATCACAACATGTAAATAGGAACATGTTGGAGTTATTTGTCACTTATTGGGAGCAGTAGGATTACTGGAACCATTCACCTGCATGTTCTGTGCTGGCCTGATGCCGCTGGATCCATCAGACAGCATTACAGCACGCACGGAGATGAGAAGGGTATGTATGGACTTGTCTAACTCTGGGGGTTACGGTGAATAAGCTAAATTCCCAATAAGTCGGCGTGTTCCTTTAAAGGCACACTATGCAAGATTTGCAACACTATGTAACTTTTAGCTGCAGCTGTAGTTCCAATGAGACAACCTGCACTTCGGTCCCCCTACAGGTTGTCTTGCTGGAACTACAGCTGCAGCTAAAAGTTACATAGTGTGCCTTTAACAAAAAACTAAATCATGGCCTTCAAAAAGTGCCTTTGTCCGTATACATACAAATAAAGGTCAAATGAATTAATTATATATATAATATATACATAAGTGGACTGTACCTGCAGGTTCTTGTCCTTCAGTATTCATGGTAGACATGGTCAGACTTTTCCTTCAACTTTCTTGTGCTTTGAAACCTAGAGGCAACAATAAATATCTCTTTAATTTGACAGAACTATTATTATTTTCACAGAATATCCATTGTAGTCATTGATTAGATACAGTTACATGCATTTTTAGGGTAGGTGGTAGCAGTATATTTGAATCAAATTCACAAGAGTAAAATAGTTCCATAATTTAAAATTGATATGTATTGGGTGTAAATGTACATTGTTGCAGCCAATTTGGATGTGTGTGTGTGCATGGATAGTGTGTGTGTGGGTGGTAGGTTTGTGTGAATGGTTTGATCGTTACGTCACCTGCGCACCTGTGTGTATGTGCTAATTAGCCAGGGTAGTAAGGGAATCACAGGTGAGCCAGAGGGAGAATCTAGTCTGGGAAGCCACACAGTTTTTCAACCTCAGCTGTGCGATAGTGATGGTTTTTAGATCTCGTCTGTTCGTTTCTTAATCTTGCAAGTCAGTTTTTTGTATGTGTTTTTAAATACATTTCTACAATAAAGAATTAACTATACGGCGATGGCGGACCTCATTTTTTGCAACAGCAAGAGTTGGAAATGGCTTCAAATTCCCTGCAGTGGCATTTTTTGTGGACAGATTGCCACTACATACATAACATCAGATGGTTCGGTATATACATGCAGTATATGAGCATAATAATTGTGATAAACCAGTAGGAGTTTGGGGCCTGGATGCTAACAGGCTACACATAAGTATAATTTTGAGAAATTCATGCCTCAAACATTATAGATTATTTTTGCTGATCTTCAGGAGCAAACAGCCTTCCTGCCCTGCACAACTGTTTGTTCTCTTTTTCCGTGCCTCACCCTCCCTCTCTCTTCTCTCTCTCCTCTGTCACCACAGGAATTTGCAATCATGAAGAAATAACATTGTATTATTAAATGTGACAGAATACCAAAACAGAATCAGAATCAACTTTGTTGAATGTTGACAAATACAAGGTATTTGTCTCTGTCTAGGCGTTTGACCCATCAGAGCATTGGAAGTGCTCCAGCTACCAGTTACACAATGTATAACAATCTTAACTTTTGCTTTTGAAACACCCAAAATCACTCTTTTCACATCGCTGCTTTGTTGTGTTTGTTAGAATGCACAACCAAGCTATGAATCAAACTCCTGGGACCAGATGCATTAAAGTTTGTGTAGATTCACAACTAAAACTGTGTATACGCACAAATACAGAAATATGATCTTTCTTTTCGTCAGATTTATGAAGCCACTTGCATACCTGATGCTAAAGAACAACAAACAGGAAGTGCAATTTCACTCAAAACTGTTCTCAAACATTAACAGCTATCGTGACGCATGACTGTTAGGCACAGCTATAGCTATTTATAGCACCCATAACACTAATACCACTACTTAATCACATATACCTGTAAACCATCAATCATTGTAATTAAACATAGATGAAAAATTATTAATTTATTGATCTCATATGAAAGTTGAGACTTTACAAAATTCTTCACAACTCACACCGAGAAATAATGGCTAAAATTTAGATGAAAAGAACATTCACCGTTCATAGATGATTTTTAATTAGATTTATAAATGCATATTTGACAATTTACAGGAGACTGTATCACTACAAAATAACACAATCAGTGGAATCAGCAATCAACCTAAACAACAGTGTTTTACTATAAAGTTACATAGCTTATATTATATCTGATATCACCTGCAGCTATCTCTAGATAACTGTGTGTTAGTCTGGTCTGAAGTTTGCATGAGGTGAAACATTCTCACTGTACATATACCAGTTTATGTGTGGGAAATGTGAAGCATCCCTCATAACAAAGCTCATTAGATTTGAATGGCCTAGATTATTTTTGTATGTCCTCTTCTAAATTAAAAAACATCTATTAAAGAATTGTAGTTGTTTGTAGTAAGTAAGTAAGTAAGTTAGTAAGTATTTTAAGTGGGAACGTACCTGCAATCTCTTGTCCTGTGGTCATTGTAGACATGGGCTGATCTTTTCTTTGTCTGCCCTGTGCTTTCAAACCTAGAGGAAAACAATAAATATTTCTTTACTTTTACAGAACCAAATATTGTATTCTTGATGATTGCAGATCAGTTGCAAACAATCAAATCAGATCAATGAAAACATTCCACATAAAGTAATCTTCTGTCATTGATTGGATACAGTAACATGCAATTTTAGTATCAAACACTTTATCAAGAATAAGTAAGTAATTTCAATATATTGAATTTGAAAAATGCAGACCAAATATAACACAGTAACATGTTTCCAGGTTATAAAGTTTGACTGAAACATACCTGACATCAGATGGCAGGAGACTCTGGGACTGTCTGGATCAGCTGTGTTTTTATATAATACTGCACATAGAAACCGAAAGCATTTGATACATCAGAATAACTGGTTTCTGTACTTTATCTTCTCCAGTAAATCAGTCTGGCTGGGTAACAACCCAAATAAAATCCTCCAGCTTTTCCAACCATACAGTTTTGATTAGCACTTATTGCACAAATGATTATACTCGTTTGTACGAACAATGACACATTACTCACATGACTTTATTTGCTTCAATCAAATATGAAGGATATGATTTAAATCCCTGTTGTAACTGTACTCCGCTCAAATATTCATTTCACTTACACATCTTGCACTAACTGTATATTGACTTCACTACTTCTCAGCATTCATATAGACTATCTTAATATATATTGTGTTATAACTGATCACTAGATCCACATCACTATCTTGACCACAATTTAATTTGCACTAACTGTATTCTGACTCTTTACTACGTCTCAGCAATGTTATAGATTTTCTATTTCACGTATACAGTTGAAACTAGATAATTACATGCACTTCAGAAAAAAACACAAACACTTTTATTTTTTTACTGTCATACATCAAATCAGAGTAAACTTTTTCTGTTTTAGATCAATAAATATTAATGAATTTTTATGTATTTATCACTTTCATCAAAGTCAGAAGTATACAACCACTAAGTTTATTGTGTCTTTAAACAAAAAAGAAAACTCCAGATGATTCCATTCTGAGCTTAAGAAGCTTCTGATAGGTTAAATGATTCCATTTGAGTTAATTGGTGGCACACCTGTGGATGCATATAAAGGCACACCTCAAACACAGGGCCTCTTTCTTTGACATCATGGGAAAATCAAGAGAAATCAACCAAGACATCAGGAAAAGAATTGTGGACCTCCACAAGTGGGGCTCATCCTTAGGTGCAATTTCCAGATGCCTGAAGGTCCCACGTTCAACTGTTCAGACAATAATACGCAAGTATAAAAAACATGGGAATGTACAACCATCATACCGCTCAGGAAGGAGAGGGATTCTGAGTCCCAGAGAGGAACGTTTTTTGGTGCAAAATGTGCAAATCAGTCCCAGGACAACAGCAAAAGACCTTGTGAAGGTGCTAGATGAAACTGGTAAGACAGTGTCATTATCCACAGTAAAACGAGTCCTGTACCACCATGAGCTAAAAGGTTACTCTGGGAGAAGAAAGCCATTACTTCCAAACCACCATAAAAAAGCCAGACTAAAACTTCACAAAATAGATGGCACCATGAGAAAAGAAAATTTTGTGGATATATTGAAGCAACATCTGAAGACATCATCCAGGAAGTTAAAGCTTGGGTGCAAATGGGTCTTCCAAATGGACAATGACCCCAAGCATACCTTCAAATTAGTTACAAAGTGGCTTAAGGACAACAAAGTCAAGGTATTGGAGTGGCCATCACAAAGCCCTGATCTCAATCCCATAGAAAATTTGTGGGCGGCACTGAAAAGGCGAGTGCGAGCAAGAAGGCCTACAAACCTGACCCAGTTACACCAGTTCTGTCAAGAGGAGTGGGCCAAAATTCCAGCAAACTATTGTAGAAAGCTTGTGGAAGGATACCCAAAACGTTTGGCCCAAGTCAAACAGTTTTGGGGCAATTCTACCAAATACCGTATATACCCGAATATAAGACAAGGTTTTTGTCCTAAAAATAGGCTGAAAAATGGGGGGTTGTCTTATATTCGCGATATAGACAAAATCACGGGGGGAAAGGTTGAAAGCAGGGGGAAACAGTAGAGGGCGCCAACACAATAGGCTATGTAATTACCGGTAGTGACAGTGTTATGAATTAAATAAACAATAAAGTGCTGCCACGGAGAGGTCAAGAGATTATCTTGAGAAAAGCGCTTCCAAAGTTGGTCAAATAAACCAACACGTTTGAAACAGTTATGATGCCAACTTTAAACCTATGGTCGTGAATGAGGCGGAATCATCTAATAATTGCAAAGCTGGCAAAAAATTTGGAGTCACAGAATGCAACGTTCGGAGGTGGCGAGCACAAAAAGAACGACTAAAAAATACCAACAGCCAAAGGAAAGCTTTCCGTGGACCTCAAAATGGCAAGTTTGCAGAACTTGATGATAGAATCTATGAATATTTGGGTTCGAGGGGCAGACACTGTCACCACATTTAAGAGTAAACTGAAAACTCTCCTCTTTGATAAAATGTATAGTCAAGGAGTGAGGAGTTGCAGCGTCCGCCTAACCCAGCCCACCTGCTTCTCTTCATAGTCATCAGATTTGTTTATCATATAATCATATAATAATAATATCTTTCCGTTTGTCTATTTGTTTATTTTCTGAAGCAGCAGTGCATTGAGCTGTCTCTGCCTTCGATTTATATAACTGCAAACTTCAAATCTGTTTAAATTAGTGTGTGCAGGCCTGTGTTTCTGTGTACAATGTCACTACCAACACCCTCCAGAGTAAACAACAAAACCAATGTCAGATTCTGTAATGCAGAAATGTTAGTGTAAACACATCTGTGGTTTTTCTATGGATGCATTTCTTCACTTCCTTAAATCTGATAGAAACCTTGTCTGTCAGCTAGTTTGGTCACGGCAGGAGACTCTGGGGCTGTCTGGATCAGCTGTGGTTTTTGTACTGCACATAGAAACTGAAAGCGTTTGATACACCAGAATAACAGGTTTCTGTACTTCCTCAGTAAATCAGTCTGGTTGGGTTATTCAGTCCTTCCAGAAAAATGTGATTGTTTTTGTGATTGTTGCGGGCAAAAATCCTTGATTATGCGGCATGTTTTCTTAAGAAATGCGATGGATTATGCGGGATATTTATGCAATTTTATGCGATGAAATTGTGGGAACTTGCAAAAACTGCGGTTTGATGAAAAAGAGAAAAAAAATGATTCCCCCAACACCCTGCTTTTTGATGAAGTTCACGTCGCATAATTACGTCACTTCATAACGTTCCCATGGCAACAGGGGAAAATGGCTGCTCTTGTGTGAAGTAAACTCAACATTTTTCAACTTTCTGCTAAGATATATGTGACTTTCTTGCAACGAAAATGCGGGGATTATGAAATCATGCAAGCCCCACATATTTTGCAATATATATTCGGCAATTTATGCGGCGAAAGTGCGGCATATTTGAAAAAATAC
Organism: Perca flavescens; assembly: GCF_004354835.1. Lineage (NCBI taxonomy): Eukaryota > Metazoa > Chordata > Actinopteri > Perciformes > Percidae > Perca > Perca flavescens. The sequence continues at coordinate 41,546,898 of NC_041331.1, forward strand.
AGCAGACTTTGGCTGATTATGCATTGAATTATGCGATCGCATAATCACGTTTTTCTGGAGGTTATGGACTGGTTATTGGTATTCCCTCAGCTTTTTCAACCATACAGTTTTTTTGTTGATTGGACAAATGATTACAGTCTTTTGTACGAACAATGACACATTACTCACATGACTTTATTTGTATGTTTATGCCACATGTGTTATCAAATTGATGAATGTGTTTCTTAATTTGTTTGTGTTTTATTTATTTGAAGTGTTTCTTTGGTTGGTATTTGTGGTCAAATGGCTAATAATGTCTTGCTTTCATTTGGTCTTTTTGCTTGTGTTTCCCGAAGCTGCATTGCATTGAGCTCTTTTGGCCATCAATAACCATATGACATATCAAATTCTGTTTAAATTAGTGTGTGCAGACATGTGTTCTGTGAGTGCAATGTCCCTTTCAACACCCTCGTAAACCGCAAAACCAACAGCAGATTCTGTAAATTAACACCAGGTGGTATCACCCATGGATCAGCGCCAGCCTGACTTCACTTCCTTCATGCTGACAGCCAGACTGATTTGTTTTTCACATGCTCTTTAAAAACATATCCAGCACACTGTTAAAGGACAATGATATTGTTAGTGCATTGGAGTTATTTGTTGGGAACAAGTTAGTCTGGTTGTTATGTTATAAACCAGGGCTGACCCAAATGCTTTGAAACTTCAACCGTTGCCATTGTAATCAATGTCCAAATCAGTATTGAAATTTTTGTTGTTTTCATGTTTATTTTTATTTTAAGTACATAATTACAGCTATCACTTAACTAAGCTAATCAATAAAAGTAGAGGACACTAGTGAGCAAAGCCATGCTGATTGGATAATCACAGCACCAGAGCGTCTGAAAAGCAGTGCTGAGCAAAGATGCTATATGTTTAATATGTGTTCCTTCGTGGCCACAAACATCACAGTTTTGTCTTCACATGTCCCTTTTCTTCTTCATTCATTCTTTTCCTTCCTTTCTTATTTTTTTTTCCAAAATTCCACTCTGCAAGTTAAGGTGTGTGTGTGTGTGTGTGTGTGTGTGTGTGTGTGTGTGTGTGTGAGAGTGAGTGAGTGTGTGTGTGTGTGTGTGTGTGAGAGAGAAAGAGAAAGTGTGTTTGTACTGATGATGAATAACAACTCACCTCAGCTGGTTTTGCCCAGTGTTAATTTTGACAGCAAATTCTGATTTAGTCTTAGTCTTTTGAATAACACACCATTTAGTTTTTGTCATATTTTAGTCATCTGAAATCTTTTACAGCATTTCCTGGAAAGAAGATAAGAAATAAATTGTTACAAACTATTCAAACTACCAGTAAACAAAACAAGCCAATTATTTAATTATTATTGAATTATTTATAATTAATAATAATTTAAATAAATAAAATAAAATTTTATAATAATATAATTATTGTAATAAAGTAATATTTCAAAGGCTGCATAATTAACTACAATTCTTACACAGTGATAATCCAGCACTATAGGCAATAGCCCTGTTAGATAAATGCTGACCATGCAGTGGGGAAATACAACTTAAATTATTATGCTTACTTTTACAAGTGCTCAGGGTTTCCATAATAAAATAATAATATAATAATAATAATAATAATTGCAATAGCCTACAATAGTACCATTTATTACATGGCTTGGTTGAATTCCAGTGTAGAATGCGGTCTGTTATTTCTTGATAACAGCCGCTGCTAAGTATAACACACCGTTGCCATGAAAAACAGAGCGTTGCTATGGACACACATGATTCTAACCATAGACACGGAGCGTACTATTTTCTTTAGCGGAAGCAATACAATTATTTTCAAATCAATAAACTCCTTTTTAAATCAATATTTTATGTCAAATTATTTATTTGGAAGGTAGCCATTTAATAAGCGGGATAATGTAGAACGAGGCAGTTGTTATATAGCGAATACAATTAAGACTATATAACAACCACCTCGCTCTACATCATCACTTACTTAAAACACATATCATTTACACTTACCAATGGCAAGATGCAGCCTATGGCCAAAGCACTGAAGTCTGACCCGGTGGTTGAGTTCTGTGGCTTTCACAACGTTTGCCCCGTTGTTGGTGGTGATGCAAACCAGCTGCTCTTTCCGCAAATGCCAGCTGGCCAAAGCATCACTTAGTCCACAGGCAATGTTTTCTGTGGTGTGCTGTCCGGGAAGTAGGCTGTCTGTAGACATTGCGTTTTCAGTTCAAAGTCTTGATCCAAAAAGTGCACAGTGAGGCTGATGTAGGGCTCTGTCGTTCGACTGGACCAAAGATCTGTGGTACACGCGTAGTGTTCAACTTGACTCCACGGTCTCCCTGCATGCATCATACATTTTTGGAATGGCGACTTGCGAAAAATAAGTCTGTGATGGAATCTGGTATCTTCGGTCCAAATTGGTTATCAGGCTCACAAAACCATCTTTAGTCACTGTGTTTATAGGCATCATGTCCTTCGCCAAATAACGAGTTATGGCCGCTGTGATTTCTCTGTGGCGTTTAGATGTTGTGTCATAAGGAGCCCCACTTGCAAAACTCTGAGAAATTGACTGCTGTTGTAGTGATGGCAAAGTTTTAGATTTGCTAGTCAATGTTTTTGGTTTTGTTGTTTGGCTAGTTTTGAATTGTTCGTGTAGGTCTTTATGATTGTATTGCAGGTGATGATGGAGGTTGGTCGTGTTTCCTCTTGAAGTTGCCACCACTGTTCGGCATGTTTTACACAGTACCTGTGTTTGTAACACGTCATCTCTCCTAAATCCAAAATAATTCCATATAGCTGAAGTGCTGTTCTTTTTCACCACAAGGTCTTCGTCAGCCACCACATTTACCTCACTCTTCTCTCCTTCCTCCGCCATCGTATAGTGGCACACCGTCGCAAATAAATTGACAGACACCTCACAAATCAATCTGAGTGTAGCTGACACTTCCTGGGGCTTCACCTGATTGGCCAAATAGCACGAACGCGCCAACCATGTCTTCAGGGCTAAACGTGATAGGTCAAACGTTTATTACATGCGCTTAGGGCACGTAATAAACTGTTTTCCCTTATTCATCGTGTCAGACTGTCTGTTGCGATGTGTTCATTGCGTGAGTTCATATCGCGATGACGATGAAAATGCGATGTATCGTTCAGCCCTACACTATTATTATTATTATTAAATTAAGAAGGCTGACCTAATTTTGGTGGGGAACTTTTATGATTTGCATGTGCCCTCTAGTCTTAAGAAGCAGGAGTTGTAAGAGCTCCTTTGCTCAGCCTTAAAGTGAAATTTCACCGCTGGAAAGCTGAATATATATTTAAATTGGGTCACTAATGTAGTAGAAATGTGAAAAGAAAATTGAAATTGGTGCTTTCTAGGCCGAGATAAGCCAGAAAATGTGTTTTTAGCTCATATGGATGAAAGACACCAAATCCCAGAATGCACTTGCTTTGCTGCTGTATGAGGCCACTCCCAAGCCACGCCTACCCTTTACAGACAGACAGTGAGACGATCAACTCAACAAGTGTGTTTTATTGTCATTTCAACCATATACACGAAAAAACGTTTCACCGTGGCTTGAAGTGGTGTTGATGTAGCTAGAATTGTCGGCATTTTACAGTCACAAACTCCACCAGCAGTTACCAGTTAGTTGGATACAAATCACCCCATTTCTGCAACAGGCAGTCCGGGGTAACACAGCCCACCTCCACTAGTAGTCTTACCCGGTGACAGCAGGCTGGATTGTCCACAGCAATATTTCCACAACAACAAAAACACAGCACAGCCGTCTCTGAACTGGCGTTGGGAGTTTGGTTGAAGTTGGATGTAGTCCAGTTTGTTTAATGAGAGGACACTTGCAAGCACGATCGGTGAACAGATGGCTGGCTAGCGTTAGCTTTCCACCGGCACACTCGTTCAACGCTCCCCACTGATGAGGTCATTTTACCGGCCAGAGGAATCGAGCACCACCGCTGGTCTCCGTGCAGGCAAAGCTCGCGTAGTGTGTCCAGTATTGCGTCCGTAATAAAGTGTCCTGCATATTCTTCGATGTGTTCCAATGTATCCCGGTGGTACACGTGTGTGGTAGTTTGAATGTACATAATTGTTGTTCTAAAATTTCCAAGACTGTATGGCTGCAGCCTGGAGCGTCCCATATCATGCCGTCCCGTCTACTTTTCAAAATAAAAGCTCGCGTCCCAAAATTTCCGTCGGGATGAACACTTTCTGCTCCTGCTGAGAAGCTAAGCGAGGAGTCAAGATGGCTGACACTCGTTTTTCCTCGGCATCTCCGGAAAAAGCCGACAGTCCAACCCCCTTTGGGCTATGCGGAAGTGGCTCCTAATACAGGCTGTAGTCTTTTGCCTTTGGGCAAAAAAACCCACAATACAGAGATCTCCCCTCTCAGGGGGACATGAGGGGGGAAAGCATAGTCATTCAAAAATACTACCGGGGTTCTACTGATACAAAGCTTAATGCTAATCGGTGAAGTTTCCCTTTAACTGAAAGGGGTTTGTTTGGGAAGCTGGCTCCTTCAGAGGAGGTTCCGTGTGAACAGGCTGGTAGTGTTGCCCCACTCCAAGTAATACCACTCTTTTTTTTTTTTTTTTTTTTTTTTTTTTTTTAAAGAGCTTTATTAAGTTTTTACAAATTACAATTTATACATTTAAACATACAAACATACAGTAGGCTACCTGACATAAATATAAACCATACAAGAATTAAACAAATATAACTAATACCACTCTTCCCACTTCCAAACATGGCCAGGACAAAGAAGTTCAAAGTAGCAGTTGTCATTTATTTTGGAGATGAGGCCCCAACACAACAAACAAAACAATTCTAAAGGCAAACTTAACTTACCTAACCAAAACCAAAAGTAAAGAAAAGACAAAGCTCTAACCTAAGCTTCTAACCACAAAACAGGAGAAAAAGGGAACAAACAAAAAAACAGGACTCCTCACTCCTACCAGGCTGCTACTAACAACATAAGACAAAGAAAAGTGGATTCCAAACGTCTGAAGGATAATAACTCAACAAACTCAAAACAACCATTTTTACTGAAGGCAGCTAACCGTACTCACAATAACTTGGAACACAACATACAGGTTACACAGGTGCATGGTGGAAAATGGCAGGGTGAAGAGAGGGGGGCGGAGCTCCTGTCTGATGAGGCTGAAGATGGCTGCTGTCATCCCAGCGACCAACCAGGAGACAGAAATCAGCTGTGCTGGACCAATCCGGTGCTCACACCTGCTCCACACCACCTGTGAACCCTCAGGAGAAAAACTGACAGTGCAGGGCAAAACAACCCACAAAATATAACCCCAGTGTCATAACAAAATGTATCATCAAAATCATTTCTGATTAATTTTCTGCTGACTCATTATGTTAGCTCTAGTCCGGCTGAAACCCATTTTCTTCAATACCGTTTACTGAGCGGATTTACAGCACTAATCTGGCATTCCCATGAATAACTTGTGTGAGGAAGACGTTACTTATAAGCTAACGTCATTAAACATTTATAAGCTGTTTAGCTGTGGTCCAGCTGAATCTGTGCTTGCTTTAATATGTCCTACCTAGCATGCAGCCATGTTTTAAACAGCCCAGTCTCATGCCAGGTCGTTATATAGTCACGTTATTGTAATCTATTAAGTCGTGGACAGGTTACGTAAATAGGTTACGATTTTTTTTGTGTGGCGATTACGAAATTGAAAGCAATGCATTTTAATGGGAAGCATATTTCGTGATCCCAGAACGCTGACGGTAGCGAGTAGTTGATAAGGCGAAAGTCCGCGTAGGGAGGTTGGTCGGGGTGGTGGACGGGTCAGAAAACGCAGGACTTTCAACCCGCAGACCGGGGATCGCGCCTCGCGTGTGGCAGTACCTTTGTCCCGCGTGTGGCAGTTCCTTTGTTGGCGTGTCCCGCGTGTGACGGTTCCTTTCCCCATTTTTTCCTAACCCCAACCGTCTCGTTATTGTGGCGTTTCATTTCCCCGTTGTGGCGTTTCATTTCCCCGTTGTTGTGTGCTCCTGCGGCCGGGGATCGTGTCCCGCAAGTGGTGGCCCGCGAGTGGCGGCCCGTTCCGTTGTTTTGGCCGGCGTGTGGCGCTTCATTTCCCCGTTGTCGTGTCCCCCAGAGCAGGTTCGAAAAGCGTGACCTGTACACGTTCAAAAGTCGTTGCATATACACGAAAAAAAAGGCTAAATCGTAACCTGTACACGAATTTATGAATCAAAGTAACGTGACTATTACACGACCTGGCATGAGACCGGGTTGGTTTTAAACTTCTTAGCCACAGTTAAGCTAGTCAGATGCTAAGTGACACAGCAAAAACTAATTGCTGAACTTCCAAGTTAACACTAAATAAAGATCCTCTTAGGAAAGTGAGACACATATTGCTCTTTAGTCATGAATGATGCTATTTCATCATGGCTGCTCAAGTCTAAACCTTACAGACTTGGCCAGCTCTCCAACAGGAAAGAGATTTTCGTGTCCAGGGAATTCCTGGTTAAATAAAACGTCTTGGCTTAACAATGCTGACTAGCTGGGTTCGTTGAATAGATGGAGTAATGTGTGTCTGTAATAGGAGAAGAGACGTACCAAAACTGAAACTTTATGTCCCATACAGTGTTTATTACAGTTTATACACAGTTTCTTATCAACTCAGTTTTAACCAGTTAATGAGAGTAAAATGTGAAGATGGATGGATGGATGCTTAAAACAAATGAGCAAATCTGCCATCCCATAGCAGGGAGTTATTACAGTGATTGTGAAGTCTTATTAATTGTGCCATCAAGTGGCCGAAGGCAGAACTGCACAATTGTATCAGTGCTTCTTTCTTGCATTCACTATTTGCTCTTCAAAGAGTTGAATGGATTGTCCAGAGTAACTGGGGACATTGTTTCTTCGACGACAGATCTTTTTTTAAATGTAATTTTGAAAAAGATGTGAGCACCACAAATTAAATTCCATTCACCTCCATTGTATTTTAAAGAGATGCAGTATTACTGCATATAAAAATACCCTCCTCCCCTTAAATAATACTACTATTACAATCCAATTTATAACATTGTGTCCTGATTGAAAACAATGTAAATCTAACTGTGTTTTTGAGATATGTAATGACATGTAGTGTTGTTGTAATAATGATTAACTGGTGTTGATAGATACTGTTATCCCAGAAGGCAATGCACAATGGAAATAAGGGAACTACTGACAGCTAGAAAGGGTGATTGTTGGCTACAGATTTGAAAAACTAAACATTAAAGCTATTGCACGTAGTTTCTGTCTCCCCCATGAGGAATTCTAAGAAATGACAACAACACTGTTGTCCCAAAAAACTTTATACTTAATATTTGTAAACTTACTTACAAATTTAAATTTGACAAAAGTGACTTCAAGCATTTTGTCTTTTATTATATTTATTTCAAAGAAAAATACTCACATGATCTTTCTACATGAATCATCATCATCATCATCACTTTACTCTATATAAACTTGGAAAAAAAGAAAAAATAAACATTTGCAGTCAACAAAACTCAAACAAAAACAGTAAATAAATCGTCGACATATGAAATATTCCAGCTTTTAAACTTTCTTGTAGATTGAATAACTCATGTAATATAATATAGCATTAATCATTGATAACAACATGCATACAGAAGTAAAGAAATGAGAAATATTTAAGCGTAGTGATGACATTTTAGAAAACATCTGTTACATGGCCTTTGTAGTTTAACATCATCATCATTATCATCAACGTCAGCATCTTTAGCACTAGTCATTACAGCTGTAATCATCAAAACATGTAAAAAAAAAAGAAGAATAATAAACTATTTCCAGCATTTTGTTACTTGTTAACCCTCCTGTTGTCCTTGGGTCAAATTTGACCCATTTTCAAAAAGTCTCTATATCAAGAATTTGGGTTTCTTTCAACAAATTGTCAAAAAATAAATAAATAACGTGGATAGTTCCATACAATGTTTTTTAGTGTAAAATAAATGATCAGTTCAATACTTTCAATTAATATGGGTATTTAATTAGATTTTATAGCATTTAAAAAAAAATTATAGGTTGAAAAAAGTGTCAAAAATGCTTTAAAAAGGTGGGAGAAAAACATGAAAAAAATCGACAGAAACATCAGAAAAAGTGACAAACTTGGAAAAAAGTGACAAAAAAGTCAGAAAAAGCTTCAAAAACTTGATTAAAAAAACCCAACAAAAACGTTAAAAAAGGTGACAGAAAACTTCGGGAAAAACGTGCTTCAAAATGTAAAAAAAAGCCACTAAAGTGTCGAAAAAGACGACTAAAACATTGGAAAAAAAATCTGCGTGGTCGATGAGAAGACAACACGAGGGTCATCATCATCTGGCATCAACATATATTTCAACTAATGTTGATTTTTGTTACCTCCAAGCACATATCAGTTAGTTTTCAGATTAAATTAAGATTAGAAATGAATGATGAGAAATAAAACTATACAAATGTAAATAGTGGAGTAAGTAATAATAGGTAGTACTAATAAAAGTAAGTAAGTCAACTCAAAGTCACAAGGAATGAACCATGCTGACATATCTATAACAAAACTTCTATAAATCCACATTATCACTGACATCAGCATTATTGTGCACACCAGTTGTATTAACATTTAAAAAATTAATAGAAAAAGAAATAAACAGTAGTAGCCAAAACCAAAAACTGACAAAAAGCATTGACATGAAGTCCTTCTCCACTGAAGTACATTTTCAGCATCATAACTGTAAACACCAGACATTGTAAACATAGACATACAGCATCTTGAAAATAGGTTAAAAAAACATTTCTAATGACCACAACCAAAAAAAGTCAAACAAAACTTCTTTTAAATTATCTTTGTCAACATTATTATTGTGCACATCATTTATGTGCTTGAGGGACTACAGAAGATTGATAAAAGAACATTTGTAAAAAAAATATAAAACAAAGTAATAAATATAAAGTATAGAATATATTTAAGTCTAACATAACTATTTAGAGCATTTCATTGTCTGCAACTTGTTTAAATCATCTATTGCAATAGTAAACTAAAATATAAAATCTTATAGTCTGTCATAGTTAAATTATTTCCTGCGCAGCTTCTAAAATGTTTGAGATGTTTTCATTACACCACATTATGCTGATAACTTCTACTTTTCTACGTAAAGATTATTTTTGCAGGCAAGTTGATGGTTTTCAAACAGTATTAATCTGTCTTGACTGATTGTTCTGCTGAATGCTCTAACATCTTCAGTTCCTGTTTCCTTTTGGTCTTCTCTGTACATTTGTATATGAAAAAATCTTCCATGTTTCAATGTTTAGTTTTAAAGATATTCAGGATGGTATGTTGTTCACTTTATATTGAAGGCATCTTTTAATCCCTTCAGAGCTTGTTCCTTTGTGATTCTCCTCCAGGCCTCTGGAACATCAGCTGGTTTGCCTTTGTATTTTTGAGCAAATCTTTCATTGTATTGAACCAGGACATACTTCCAGTAGTCCGATGCCTCGATGGTGGAGTCAGGAGGAATGAGCCAGTCTGGATAGTACTTGGTGTACTTCTTATAAGGATGGTACTCCCATTTAGTGTCTGCGTTTTTGAATTTATCTTTACTGTGCACACTCGTTGTACACAGTGTTGGAACCAGCTTCTTAGTGTCCACATCCCTGTATCTACCAAGACCTTGTGGTCGATGAACAGCTGCATGATGTTTCTCGTGTTCTTTGCCTCCAGCCTCACAAGGAACTTTACAAAATGGACATTGTTGTCCACAGCCAAACATCCGCTTGAAAAGCTCATCTTGTGGTTTGATTGGAAGTTTGTTCAGAGTCTCAGTGATGTCTTCACAGTTAAAAAATTGGTCCTGCAGCTGTTCCTTTAATTCACCCAATGATTTACTGAGGCTCTTTGTAAATGGATGACATGTGCTTTGGATTTGAAACAAGGAGGTGTTTTCAGCCTCCACTGAAATTGAGATGTCTTTGATCAAATATTTGCGCATGTTGTCGATGAGCTTTGTGATGCTTTCCTGGTTATCTGGAAGCAGAACACCATCCTCTCCTTTAGAGGCTTGTTCTCTGGCTTCTGTTATTTTGTTTACTATGACCTCCAAATTCCTATTCTTCAGTTTGCACAAAGTTTTGTCTTCTGACATGTTTTGCAAGATGTGGTGAAATATCCAATCTTTAACAAAAATCTCATACGTACAAATGTACTTAACAAAACCCCCAAAGTCTTCCTTTTGCAGCAACTCTTTCTGAATGTTGTACTGGAAAAAGGAGCGTGAACTGTACTCTGCTGAATGGCAACTTGTCAAAATCTCATCTACAATGTCTATTCCCAGAGATCTACTGATGTACTCTTCAACAGCAGGTTTGATACAACATCTGACAAAATCATTTGCTTTTCGTTGGCAATCATCTCTCTGTTTGTATAAATCAAGAAAATCTGACAAGTACTGAGGCTTGTACTTCTCCAGCTGACGTTTTGGATCCCTAACTGACAAGAATTTTCTGTGCATGTGAAGGAACTCTCTTGAGGCAATGCCACACATGTAAAGTTTCAGGTCAAACTCAAACTTGGGCTTGCACTGCTTGCTCCATTGTTTCAGAGATTCATCCACTTTTTCCAGAAGCTCTCTTATAAAAGAATCATTGTAGTCTCTTTCTGATTTTGCAATATCATGGACAAACCGTGTGCAAGACTCAATAACACTGTCTGCAAAGCTCTGCAACTCTCTTTTTAGAGAGTCTTTCATCAAGGGCAGGTGTGTTTTCAAGTGTTTCTTTTTTACCTTAAATGGGTCCTTCACAATGTCTTTTAGGTCTCCAATCTTATCTAATTCCTCATTGACATTATGATTTAAGAATTGTTTTCTCAATAGTTTTAAGATGCTTGCTTCTATGTTTTGTTCTTTCAGACCGGACACATTTACAGTGACTTCAGCCCACATCTTTTCAAACTCATCTTCCAATTCTTCGTCAGTCAGTGTTTGGTGTTTGCAGTCACTCAAAAGTTTCATAACTTGTTCTTCAATCATTCCTCTGTTGTTTCTTTGAATGTCCTGAACCTCTTTTAAACTTTTTCTTAGCTCAAGTGCACAATCCAATTTATTGTCTACTGATCGTCGGATTTCATTTGCAAGACTACTGATACTGTTGAAAAATTCAGTTTTGAATTTCTCTATCAGATTCACATGTCTGTCTTTCCTTTTGTAGTATTCCTGCAGTTTCTGCTTCATTATTCTGTCTTGGTCCGCTATTTTTACTGCCACCTGGATTTGTTTTGATTGGACTAATTCATTCAAATGACTGAGATCAGATTTGTTGTCACCATATAAGATATCCCACTCTGCTGATGTCTGCCAGGAGAGAATCTCTTTTCTAAACTCCCATTCCCATTGATTGAACTCTTTGCAGACATTGTCGTATGCATGAGCCGCAATGGTGTTTCTGAAACTGAAGATGAAGTTCTCATATTTGACTGCTTTCCAGAGACTTCTTATCCATTCTAGAAACTCTGGGATTTTTGACACTTCATAGGGTTTGTCCCTTTTTACGGTCTTCAAAAGATTTTCCTTTAAACGTGCTACAGCTTCACTGTAACCTGTGTTTACTGGGGCCATCGGTGGGGTCCCATGCCAGAGTCCTGGGATGTTCGAGTTGTTTTTTTCCATGTCGTAGTCCAGAACATCTGTGAAAGCTTTTATAGTGGGCTGCTTTTCCATTTCGGCTGCAATTTGAGTCATTTCATTGAGCTGGTCCAAGAAAAGTTTTCTGTCGGCCTTGGTCTTTGCGTGAGCTGAGACTCCACCAACATTCTGGTGCACAAAATGACAAACTGGCTTTTTACCAATTTCCTTCATTCTCAAGAAAGCATGTGTTGCAATTTGCAGGACATCTTTCATTTCTGTGGAGTTCTCCATTGAGACATTGATAATGGTGACATCACTTAAGCCAATGACAAAGGTTGCCAGCTGGTTGTCATGCTCATAGCTGTCCTCTAGTTGTGCCAAATGAGGAGATTTAAGACCTTCTGTGTCAATGAGAACTATAAAGTCACAGTTCAGCTGACATTGCATATCCTCACTTACTCTGAGGAAGAGCATATAAGCTCCTCTTGTGCATCTGCCACTGCTGACAGGAAACTGCACACCAAACATGGTGTTGAGGAGTGTTGACTTCCCACTACTTTGAACACCCAACACCGTCAGTACCAACAGTCTGCTCTTCTCTCCAACCTTCCTGTGAAGCTCCATTAGCACATCTGTCACCCATCTCTCTGGGATGTTAGAAGCATCTCCATCTAAGAGCTCTAAAGGATATCCATCCAACAGCATTTCAGCAGCCAAACCAGGAAGACGAGATATTTTATCAGCAGTGTCTCGTGACTGCAAGGAAACCTCATAGATCAGCCCCATCTCTCTCATGTAATGCTCTAGTCCTAAAGAGCTATCTAGCAAAGCCTGATCCAGCTGTGCAATCTCTTTCATGTTTTTCTCCTCTTTGTCACTCTGCTCTGTCAACTTGTGACGGAAGTTTAAAGGTAGTTGAATGGCAGCCTGCAAATGTGCATTAAGCTGAAAATGTATCCACTTTAGGAAAAAATCTCTTTTGTCTTTGTCAGTTGTAGATAAGTGGTCAATAAAACTCTTCATAGCATGTGATAGTTTGTGTTTGCCTAGCTCCTTTTTAATCTGTTGTTTTTCTACCTGTAGCTGAGATTTATATTCTTCCAGTTCTAGATCACCAGGTTCTTGTAACCTACATTCCTTCATTTCTAACTGTGATAACCTTTTCCAGTTAACACCTTGCAAAGGAAGTTGTTGGTTCTTGTAGTCTTGTATACACTGCACCCCAATTCCTTTCACAATCTCCTGAGCTGCTTTCTTTTCGTCGTCACTTGTGCGTTCATCCACAGACAAACCAAGTTCAACAGCTCTCTCAAGCATATTTTCAATTGTCATTGTGGTTCTTACATCAGTCAGTGATTTCTTGATGGCTGTACACAATTTATCTGAAAACGTTGCAACATTTACCCTTGGGTCTTTGGTTTTTATACTGGTCTTTGGTAAGTCCAATTCTTTCTGTGTTCTCTCGACAGACCCCATATCTTCTGTAACATTCCCCTCCTTGCGGTTAACAACGAAGAACAGTTTGGATGTCACATCTTGAAAAGAAGTCAGAATCTTGTGCTCCTCTTCTTCAACTTTGTCCAGGAATACAAAGGTAGCATTTGACACTTGAAAAAGAAAAGTGAACTGTGCGAGTGATTCACAAATGTCTCCTCGCAAATTGGCGAAGGCAACTGGTTTTGGAAATATGTCAAGATTTTCAGTACCACTGGGAAGGTACCAGCAAACCTCTACTAAACCATTGGCAATTTTCCTTTCATGTGCTATTCCTTTCATATCTCTGTGTATGAACATATTTTTGTTGTACTGACCAAAGCTGAGAATATGATTCAAACACTGGGACTTGGATAAACTGCAGTTTTTCAGCCGCACAAAGGAGTAGAATGGAATATCTGCTTGGATAATGTTGTCTTCAACAAACCCTCTTGATTCAGACAAATCATGTGGACGCCACTCTTTGACGATGTCTCTCAGAGCCCAAAGCATCATGGTACTCTGGCTGTTATTGGCATGGGGCAACAGCAGTGGGACAGAAAACTGGCACATTGACATCTTGAGGGCCAGTTCCTGTTGCAAGAAGCTGTCAGCACAAAGGAAGAGTGCTACTATGAGGTCGAGAGGGTTGACCTTACTATCCTCTGCAGGGTCATCTAAAGTTTCAAGGTCAAGAACATCATTATCATCATTGTCTGATAATTGTGTAGAGCTCCTGCATTCAGAATTGAGTTTAAATAGTTTTCTGAGAAAACCCCACGGTATGCCCTTCACAGATGAGACAGCTTCTTCATGTATGCTGTTTTTGTTGATCTCCAATAGAGACCGAAGAGTGAGTTTGTTAGGATAAAATGTCTCCAGTCCAACTTTGGAGAGGAAGTTGAGTAGGACTGTCAAAGAGAAAGAAGATCACTTTTAGAAATTAATGAAGTAGCCCATATTGTATTGTGTGTTTGTGTTTGCTTGTGTGAGTTACACTTACATGCTGTTTCTTTGAGAATAACACCTGGGAAGAGTGACTTTGTAACTCCCTCTGAATCAAAAATCTGAATTTTGTTACATTTTGTGTTTGTGTACAGGTTTGTGGGCTTTGGAGGTTTTGATAAACAGATGTTTTTGGATTTTGGACAGAGGCAATATTGCCGTTTGCCCCTGCTACCAGTCTGGTAGCATTACTTTGTTTCTTGGCGCATTACTGGATAAGGTCTTTTTAGAACTTAAGCGACACTTTGTCTGCATGTCAGCTTGGATCTGCACGGTCTAAATTTACTACTCATGTAAATTTGTAAAAAGACACCCATAAAAGCTATGCGAGTAAAGGCCAAATGCTACAGTATATGCGTGGTAACCATGGCTTCTGTGCACTACTGTACCCCTGCCGGTACAACTGAATGACATAAGTTGACTATGATATAAATCTAATCACAGGTTTATTAATAAAAATAAATGTCAATCCTAAACCTAAGACTGTTATTGTTGATATCTAAAGTGAGCTTGATTACCAAAGTCTTAACTTTATAGCCTAATTTAAGTAAAAACTATACAAAACGTTACTTGATACATACAGTCTTGCGCCAATGCTCTGAATGCGAAAGCCCTACTGATTATGTCCTTATAACTGTTGAGAAAATAGCCCCACCTACCTGCGGCTTCCCACTCATTGAAAATGAATTATTACATGCATCAATCGCTCCCCCTCTAAAAATATCTTTTGTATTCTAAGTGTGGGTGTACCTGCAGGATGTTGTCTGTCTGTGTTCTGTGTAGACATGGTCTGACTTTTCTCTTTACTCCCCTGGGTCTTTGCACCTAAAGATAACAATAAATATATTTTAGTTTTACACAAAACATTGTAAGCTATTCTTCATTCAAATCAATTTCTTGCTGATCAGTTACAAACTGTAAATAATTGTGATGGAGGCTTGTCTTAGCTTTAGCTGTTCTTTAATAAATTACCGTCAGGTACATATGTACCTATGTACATATGTACATCTACATTCACGAGAACCATTTAGGTCATGTTTTCTGCATTACCGTATAACACACAGTATATACGCAAGTGCATTAGAATACCATACATGAAGAGGTGTCAAAAGTATTCACATTCATTACTAAAGTAGAAGTATAGATACTAGGGTTTAAATAAGACTTCTGTAGAAGTTTAAGTATCAACTCAAGCTTTTTACTCAAGTAAAAGTGTAAAAGTACTGGTTTCAAAACTACTTAAAGTATAAAAGTAAAAGTAATATAAGGGGAAAGAAATGCCATTAAGGCTAAAAGCTTAGCCCACACCACAGGGGCCTATAGTGCACTACCCCACCTCCACAAAAAAACATTTTTCTAAAGGCAATAATGACTATAATGTTATATCAAAATCATACCTGCAAACTCAGAAGGGCTGAAAAAGGTGACACATCTCTTCTCTCTATTTTTATATACAGTATATATATATATATATATATATATATATATATATATAAAAGGATCACCTTGTTCAATTGTATTTGTTCTGTATGTTCAAAAATATTAATTAAAAGTTTATCTGAATTTAAAAAGGAGCACAAGGCGACATTAAAGAACGGCTTGTGTATTGCTAAGGCCACAGGGTCCAAATTAACTGATTTATTAAAAATTGAATAACAATTAAAGCTGCGAGCAGCGATGGACGGGCCTGTGCTGAGTTTAATAATACCTCACATAAGACTCTACCTTAAAAAGGGTCAAACGTTATGAAAGGGGGCGTGGTTTAACCATAGGGGGCGGACCAACCATGACCAATGAAAAAAGAAGTCTCTGCTGAGTTCGTTGATACCTCACATAAGACTCTACCTTAAACGGGTCACCAGTTATGAAAGGGGGCGTGGCTTAAGTATAAGGGGGCGGGGCAAACCATGACCATTGAATAAGGAAGTCTCTGCTGAGTTCAATGATACCTCACACAAGGGTATACCTTAAAGGGTTCAAATGTTATGAAAGGGGGCGTGGCCTGAGTAAGTGGGCGTGGTTAAAGTATAGGGGGCGGCTCAGTATCACATGTAGACCACACATAAGTTTCATGTAAATCGGATGATGTTTGTCATATAAGGCGCATTTCCTTTTGCCAGCGGGGGGCGCTATGACCAAAAGTCAATTTTGGCCTGTAGGTGTCCTCAGGCCTGGACCCTTGTCAATCGTGAGAAATTTCGGGCAGATACGACAATGTACACTCAAGTTACAACAACTTCTTTGTTCATCGCTAAACACTCAAAATGGCCGCCACACCACGCCCACACCGCCTGACGAAAAGTTTTTCTTTTAATAACTTTTCATCGTTAAGGTGTTGAGATGATACAGACCAAGTTTGAAGTCCATCGGATGAAATCTCTAGGAGGAGTTTAGCACCTTGACTTTTAGGCCTACTTCCTGTTGCCACTAGGGGGCGCTATGACTTTAAGTAAATATCGGCCTTTATTTGTCCTCAGGGTCGGACTTTTATGAATCCTGAAAAGTTTCGAGCCAGATGGACAACGTACACTCGAGTTACACCCACTTCCTGTTTTGGCGGCGAAACGCACAAAATGGCCGGCCCGCCACGGCCACGTCCCATGACGAAAATTTTTTCTTTTAACAACTTTTCATCTTTAACATCTTACGATGGCACAGACCAAGTTTGAAGTTGATCGGATGAAATCTCTAGGAGGAGTTTGTGAAAGTACGACATGTGGAAATGGCCAAAATCGCACTAATTTTGAACATTGGAATCAAAATGGCGGACTTCCTGTTGGGTTTAGGGTATGGCTCTAATAAAGTTTTTTGTACATCTTGACATGTTACATATGTATACCAAGTTTTGTGAGTCTACGTTAAACGCACAGCAGGGGCTCAATTTTCTTAACTTTCTAGGGGGCGCTAGCGAGCCATTTTTGTGCGCCTATTCCCGAAACCCTTAAAATACCTAAATTTTCACCAGATT
Source organism: Perca flavescens (assembly GCF_004354835.1). Lineage (NCBI taxonomy): Eukaryota > Metazoa > Chordata > Actinopteri > Perciformes > Percidae > Perca > Perca flavescens. The sequence goes on from NC_041331.1 coordinate 41,563,999, forward strand.
TGATGCGACCGCCAAATTTGGTGAGTTTTTGAATATGTTAAGCCCCTCAAAAAGGCAATTCATTTGACGGGAAAATAATAGAAAGAAACAATTAAAGCTGCGAGCAGCGATGGACGGGCCCTCGCGCCTCTGCGCACGTCGGGGTTACCGGCGAACGCTGCTCCTTGCGACCGTGCATTCGTGCGGCACTCAGACGCCGCAAATCGTCAACAATGAAAAGGGAACTCCCCGCCGAGTTCAACGATAGCTCATGGGTGTTGTCATATGAGGGCTACCAGTTTGACACTCTTCTGAAATAGCCTAACACACAAGAGTCTACGATTATTAATGATTCATACGGTTCATTAGCTGTGAAAGGGGGCGTGGCTAAAGCATAAGGGGCGGGCCCAACCATCATCAATTAAAATTGAAGCCTCTGCTGAGATGAATGATACCTCACACAAGACTCTACCTTAAATGGGTCAGCATGTATGAAAGGGGGCGTGGCTTAAACATAGGGGGCGGGCCAAACCATCACCGATGAAGAAGGAAGTCTCTGCTGAGTTCAATCACACCTCACACAAGTGTTTACATCAATCGGGCCATTAGTAATAAAAGGGGGCGTGGCTTAAACATAGGGGGCGGGCCAAACCATTACCAATGAAGAAGGAAGTCTCTGCTGAGTTCAGTGATACCTCACACAAGGGTATACCTTAAACGGTTCAAAAGTTATGAAAGGGGGCGTGGCCTGAGTAAGTGGGCATGGTCATATTATAGGGGGCGGCTCAGTATCACACGTAGACCACACATTCTGAGTTTCATGCAAATCGGATGATGTTTGTCATATAAGGCAGATTTCCTGTTGCCAGCGGGGGGCGCTATGACTTTAAGTAAATATCGGCCTTTATTTGTCCTCAGGGTCGGACTCTTATGAATCCTGAAAAGTTTCGAGGTAATCGGACAATGTACACTCGAGTTACACCCACTTCCTGTGTGACAAAACGCACAAAATGGCCGCCCCCCACTTGGTTTAGATCAGGGAGGGTTCCTCCACGCCCTATGACGAAAAGTTTTTCTTTTAACAACTTTTCATCTTTAACATCTTAAGATGGCACAGACCGAGTTTGACGTTGATCGGATGAAATCTCTAGGAGGAGTTCGTTAAAGTACGACATGTGGAAATGGCCAAAATCGCACTAATTTTGAACATTTAATTCAAAATGGCGGACTTCCTGTTGGGTTTAGGGCAGGGGTCACCAACCTTTTTGAAACTGAGAGCTACTTCATGGGTATTGAGTCATATGAAGGGCTACCAGTTTGACACACTCTTCTGAAATAGCCTAACAAATATGCTCAGTTTGCCTTTCATTATATATGATTATTAATGATTAATGATACTCACCTATGTGAAGACACTGATCAAGTTAATGATTTCTCACAATAACTATCAACAATGACTTAACAAGGTGGGAAACAGATATTCAATTTTCATTTTTAGAACAGGCCTGAGGGCTACTCATGTGGTCCTTGGGGGCTACCTGGTGCCCGCGGGCACCGTGTTGGTGACCCCTGGTTTAGGGTATGGTATGAAGTTTTTTGTACATCTTGACATGTTACATATGTGTACCAAGTTTCGTGAGTCTACATTAAACGCACTGCAGGGGCTCAATTTTCTTAACTTTCTAGGGGGCGCTAGCGAGCCATTTTTGTGCGCCTATTCCCGAAACCCTTAAAATACGTACATTTTCACCAGATTTGATGCGACCGCCAAATTTGGTGAGTTTTTGAATATATTAAGCTCCTCAAAAAGCCAATTCATTTGACGGGAAAATAATAATAGAAAGAAACAATAATTCCTTCAGTTTCAATAGGGCCTTCGCCGCTGTCGGCGCTCGGGCCCTAATAACTTATTTCAGGCTAAGTCTGTGTTCAGACAACAGCAGCTACAGTCTGGTGTTACAGTCCTCTCCAGTGAAATACAGACACACTTTTACACCTTTCAGCTGTCAGCATTTTAACCATGTTTAATCCGAGCGTCTAGCTAACGGTAGGCTAACGTTACCTGCTGTCGAGTGTAGTGTTAACTAGCTAACTTTAGGCTAACATTACCTGCTGTTGAGTGTAGTGTTAACTAGCTAACTTTAGGCTAACATTACCTGCTGTCGAGTGTAGTGTTAACTAGCTAACTTTAGGCTAACGTTACCTGCTGTTGAGTGTAGTGTTAACTAGCTAACTTTAGGCTAACATTACCTGCTGTTGAGTGTAGTGTTAACTAGCGTCCCGTGCGGCGATGTTTCAGTTCCCTCTAACGTCCGTTTTCGGAGCATCAGAGAGAAGCGCAGGCATATTAAGTGGCACCTAAATAAGGCACCGAAATCCGCGTTGCTATTCGGTCTGGTAGATAACGGTCGTTAAGGTCTGTGCAGGTGCGATGGATCGCGTACAAACCAATAGGCTATCAGAATGGTATATGTTTATACTTGTCATCCAACCACAATCACATTCACTCTCTCCGGGTGGTGCGATTTATCTGGATAGGATGTTTTTTTTTGTGTGTGTGTTTTTTGTGAACGATGACAAGCCGGAATGAAAACAAACCGAACTGAAATAGGAGTAACGAGGCCATTTTGAAAATGTAAGGAGTAGAAAGTACAGATAATTGCGTGAAAATGTAAGGAGTAGAAGTAAAAAGTCTGCTGTAAAATAATATAATTATAACTGTCTTTATAATCTATCTTTTTAATAAACTATCTGTACACTTACAATGTTGTCAATGCTTCGGTTCACATTTAGGGACCCTCATTATGCTAACGTTATGGTGTGGTGATATTTCGAGCCTTTTTAGTGGTCTTTTACGATTTAATTTGATTGTCCCTATGCCCCAAATACTAGCATTGTAAGCTAACCAGCGGTCCGCGGTAGCCTCGTCAAAGCTCCAAACTCATTCGATTAGCATGAAAACATGTCCCAGAGAGCGACAGAGTAGGTACACATCAGGTAATAACCCCTAGCTTTGTTTTGCGCCGGAATTGTTCTTTAAGTAAGGTAATGAGGTATTTGTACTTCGTTACTTGACACCTCTGCATATATGACACAAACAAACCCATCAGATCAGTCAAAACACTGAACATGAAGTATGCTCAGTGTGTCATTGATTAGATATGGTTATATGTAATTTCAGTGTAAAGCACTTGATTAACTTTAGGTAAGTAATTGCAATATATTTGGATGAAAACACGGACCAAGTACAAAAGAGTTAAATGATTCCAGTATATAAAGTTTCACTGAAACTTACCTGACATCAGGTAGGACAATCCGGGGATCCAACCAAACATGACCTCTAGCCAATCAATCAATCTGCAATGTTTAGCAGCACAGAGCTAACATTAATTACAGTACAACACATGCAGATAAACAGTGCTGCCGCCCGTTGTTCTCTTCCTGGTCAAACAACAGGTGAGGGAAGTGTGTGACTGACAATCGTCTGTAGCTCTGTATTGTGCTAAATAATTTTTAGGATATGAAGGATATGCTTTAAATCCCTGTTGTTTTGTGATTGTACACCGCTCAACTATTCGTTTCACGTAATCCGTCACAGTAAAAAAGCTAGAGACGCTCTAACTTCCGTTTCACAATTTTATATTAATGAAAGTGGTTTGGATTTAGACACGTAACGTAGGAATTATGCACTGTTCATTATGTTTTCGGAAAGTAGGTTTATGCTACATACTGTACATATTGTCAAATTGTTTGTGTTGCATGTGTGGTTCTTAATTTGTGTTTAAATCTGTTTAAATGAGTGTGTGCAGGTGTGCGTTATTGTGTGTACAAGGTCACTACCAACACCCTCCAGAGTAAACAGCAAAACCAGCGTCAGATTCTGTAATACAGAAATGTTGATGTTGGTGTAAACACACCAACATAGATTCTGTATTAGAGAAGTTTGGCTAACACTTTACTTGAAGGTATCTACATAAGAGTGACATGACACTGTCATGAACACATGACACTGTCATGATACATGAACCCTAACCATAACTTTAACCCTAACCATAACTTGTCACGACAAAAACAGAATGACACTTACTAAAAGAAGCGATACGTCATAAATGTTTATGACTATTTATAATGTTTATGACACTTTCATGACAGTGTCATGTTACTCTTATGTAGATACCTTCAAGTAAAGTGTAACTGAAGTTTGTAGCACAACCATTTGCCTACTTTGGCTTTAAGATCAAGAAGAAAGCTGAACACACTTATGAGTTACATTACAGTTTGATATTATTTGTGCTGAATTTCTTTCATTAATTTGATCATTGGTTTATATGTAGTTTAAATGGTAATGTACCTGTAGTCCTTCTGGGTTCAGTGTAGAGATGGTCAGACTTTTCCTTTAACTCCCCTGTGCTTTCAAACCTTGAAAAAATAAATATCTCTTTACTTTCACAGAAGCAAAAGCACTGTATTCTTTGTAATTCATTGCAGAACAGTTGCAAAAGGTAATTAAAAAACTGCACATAAAGTAGCCTTAGTCTATCATTGGTTAGATACACATACCTGCAATTTTAGTGTCAAGCATTTGATAGCTAGAGGTAAGTTATTGCAATATATTTTGGATGAAAACAAACAGTAAAATGGTTCCAGGTTATAAAGTTTCACTGAAACATACCTGACATCAGATGGCAGGAGACTCTGGGGCTTTCCACATCAGCCTGTGGTTGTTATACTGCACATACAGACCGAAAGCATATATAAATACACCAAAATAACAGTTTTCTGTACTTTATCTTCATTTGGCTGGGTAACAACCCAAAAAAATTCCCCCAGCTTTTTCAACCATACAGTTTTGGTTAGCCTTGATTGCACAAATGGTTACATTCTTTTTGTACAAACTGACTCATTACTCACATGACTTTATTTGCTTCAATCAAATATGAAGGATATGATTTAATCCCTGTTGCCTTGTAACTGTACACCGTTCAAATAGTCGATTCACTTGGAAATACGTCACAGTACAAAAGCTAAAGACTAGCTTTGTTTTACTGGAACTGGGAAAGTATGAAAAATATGATGATGGTCAGACTTTTCCTTTAACGCCCCTTTGCTTTCAAACGTTGATGAATAAATAAATATCTCTTTACTTTCACAGAAACAAAAACATTGTATTCTTTGTAATTCATTGCAGAACAATTGCAAACAATCAAATCAGGTATTTAAAGAACTGCACATAAAGTATCCTTAGTCTGTCATTGGTTAGATACACATACATGCAATTTTAGTGTCAAGCATTTGATAGCTAGAGGTAAGTTATTGCAATATATTTTGGATGAAAGCTCAAATTAAAACAAACCATAACATGATTCCAGGTTATAAAGTTCCACTAAAACGTACCTGACATCAGACGGCAGGAGACTCTGGGGCTCTCTGGGTCAGATGTTTTTATACTGCACATAGAAACCAAAAGCAACAGCAGATTCTGGAAGCGCCAGCCTCTCTTTTCATAAACCGTCTGTTTCCCAGAAATCATGTGTCTTTATTTGCTTAGCCAGATGGGAAGACAGAGGGTGGAGCTGCAGTACAACTCTCTGAAATTTTTCCAAAGAAATTGCTTGTGTGTGTATGTGTGTGTGTGTGTGTGTGTGTGTGTGTGTGTGTGTGTGTGTGTGTGTGTGTGTGTGAGAGAAAAAGAAAGAGAAATAGAAAAAGAAAGAGAAAGAAACAGTGTATTTGTACTTATGATGAATAACAACTCACCTCAGCTGCTTTTGCTTTTACTTCAATCATGGCAGCTAACAAACACCTGTGAGGCTCTGCAGAGAATTACATGTTAGCAGCACAGTGATGATGATGATGATGATGATGATGATCATGATGGTGAAGAAGATGCCACACTTCTGAAGCTGCTGGTGAATATTGCACATCCACCTTTGATGCTGGAGAGGGATGTTTTGACATGGCTGCTGTTGTGCAGTGGAACCACTGGATGGCAGCGTCTTACTCACAATACGTGAATCAATCAAATGAACTTGTCATCAAAGTTTCTTTCATGGTTTTGGCATTTACTCTTCAACACATCATCCATCTAAGTTAGACCTGGGTCCTGTTTAAACATTTTCAAAAATAGAACCAGTCTGATTCCTTCATCGGTTTCAATACTTAACCAAAATAATATTTTTATATGGAGGAATATAAACAGCTGAACGATTGTTACAGTGAACTGTAAACATGCAATCAACCTTTTTGAAGTTTTTGGCTAATTTATTGATTTGGTTACCTTTCAATTAATAAAAAAACTATTTCTATTTCATGTAAGGTGAAATCATGGCCAAATCACTTCTAATCAGATTAAATAGAAATGTTTTTATTTTTACAACATAAGGAAGGAGTTTCCCTCGTGACAACAATGCCCAAAGTTGAAGCATTTATGTTGAAGTCTGCAGAGTAGAATCATGTATTTCATGTTGTCCCATTGCACTAATGTGGAGGTGGTACTAAAAAACTACCAGTTGCCAGTTTATTAGGTACACCTAGCTAAAAATACATGCAAAATATAATTGCAGTTCATTCAAACAGCCCTGCAGTAAACCCTACCTTCATGAAAGTTATGATGTTCAGTTTTTGTGTAGAGAGACATTTTGAAGACTATAGTTTGTGCCGATGTTAACCTGAGATTGTAAAATGTTGTCTACCCTCATTGATCTAAACACGGAGGACAAATTATTAAAAACACCTTTCTGAAACAGTCTTTAAAAAACCCTGAACATTATAACTGTCATTAAGTACCTGTTACAGAGTTGCTATTAGTTTTTAGGGACCGGATAAACTGGCAACTGAGTGTAAATTGTAGACAGGGGGAAATAAGAAATATTTTCCCAACTGCAAGAGTACACAGTACAGGAGGTGGAGCTATATGGGAAATTGGAGAGTGGAAGAGAAGATTCCATGTTGTTAATGGAGATGTGTCCACAGCCTGCAGAGGGTCATCACCAAAAGCATGTGTGATACCACACTATGGGCCCTATCTTGCACCTTGGATGTTTGGTCTTCACTGTGCAGGATGATGTGTGCCGAGTTTGACACTAGGAAGTTTTTGCATCCATCTGCTGAAGGGAAAAGTTTCTCTGTGCTCACCTTAAATCTCAGTCTGCGTACCTGCAGGATTTACTGACATCACAACTGGTTTTGAAGCCAACTTCCTCAAGTGTGATGTGGCAACAATAAAGCTCCGGGTCATAGATCTGTGTACCAGACTCAAATTAATTTTCAAAGCACAGTATTTTTTACAAGCCTAAAGAAAAGGGTTCTTCATTTGGTAACGCTGAAAAGGATTTGGGGCATTCTTTCTCTTGTCCATTTGAAAAAACTAAAATCGTCCTTTAGAAAGAGGCAGGTGTTCCCAGTGAAAACACCTGTGACAAGTTCCAGACATGCCAGCCAAAACTCTTTATCTAAATAAAAGAAATAAATAAATCCATGCCACATATGAAGCTTTGGTGGTTTTAAAATGCATGTATCTCTAGAATCAGAGTTTAATGAGAACCAGTCCGGACTGGCTCTGACAGATAAATAGCAAAACTTGATCGAATGTGAAGTTGCATATTGTGAGTTGTGTTAGTAATTACAGTCTTTTGCCAATTTAATTGCAGCTGTAATCTAAATAGGCTTACAGAGCAACACTCTCAATTAGCAGTTTTATAATTACCACTGCATCCCTCCACCACTTAATTACTAACAATTTGTCTCTGGGAGAGCTATTGTTAATCTGCAGTCTAGCAAGGAGTGATTAGAACAACAGACTTTGTTTTACATCCATTTCAGTTGTTCTCCCAGGTGTTCTATCATACACTACACGTTCTCCCAAACAACTGGAACCTAAAGCAGAACAGAACGAGACAGTGCTGAAGATTTCTCATGATAACAGGTATGAGAGACGAGACCGTAACGCTACCTTCACATTGGCACAGTAGACATGGCTGCGAAACGACCGGAAGTCATTCATTTCCTACGGAGATACGCAGACCGCATGCGAATGGGAACGAACCGATGCGAACGAGTGCGGTGCGAAAAAAATCGGGTCCGTTGGTCATGCGGATGCGGTAAAAAAGTTAAACTCGTACGACAGGCAACGGACGGTTCCTATCTGACAATCAAATCTGAATCCTTAACTTTTAATAAAATAAATAAGGATTTCATAACAATATGTTGTCATGTAATTGTTTTATTTTCATGATTTCATAACGTTATTAGGGCAGTTAATATGACACCTGCTATGGCTAACTTGGTTAGCAACAGACATCGAACTATTGACATTATACCGCTTTATCACATTTAACCGACCTGACATATCAACATCCTGGGCAGCAGCAGCAGCCTTTCTGTTTCTATCTCTATAGCCCTCAGATGAGAGGTCAGAGAGAACTGGACATTCGGAAACTGACAGACAGGAGTTGGTTTGGGAACTGGAGGGTTGTTGGTTCAAGTCCCCATATGGACCAAAGTATGGTGGTGGACTGGTAGCTGGAGAGGTGCCAGTTCCCCTCCTGGGCACTTCCAAGGTGCTCTTGAGTAAGGCACCAAAACCCCAACTACTCAGGGCGCCTTTCCATGGGCAGCCCCCTCACTCTGACATCTCTCCATTAGTGCAGGTACAGGTACTGAGCATGTGTGTGTGCAATGCAGGCCTGTGTGTAATGTGTATAATAACAACAGAGTGAAAACATTGTAATTTCCCTTGTGGGATTATAGTATAAATTATTATTATTTATTATATTCTGCAGTGCATAATTCTGGGGATATCGGGCTGGTTCATCATCATTGAGATATGAGGTCTGCAAACTCAACAAGTAATGCTCATAATCAGTTGTTTCTGTTAGTCTCCCATTGCCAGATCCTCCTCCACAGTGCTGCGGGGGAGGGTCTGACTAGTCCACACAGCATTCTGGGATGGAAGAAAAACCTGCTCTGGTTTATTGGCATTTCTTCACAATCATCATGGGTGGTGCTAAGCGACGGACGGAGCCACGGTGCAAAATAGCCTCAGGAAGCAACTTGTGTTGGTGGAACGTGTGTACGTTCAAAAGTTGTTTTAGGGCATTTTCACACCTGAAAGTCCGAACCAAGGTTCATGTTTTTGTTACATTGCCTACATTTGATTCGGTAAGTTTTGGTTTCACACTGCAGTTATGCAAGCGCACTAAAGATCTATACATGACAAAACTACGTCCTGCCAAAATCACATACGTGAGCTGCGTCTCCGGATACTTCTAATTGATTGGTTTGTTGACGGGCTTCCCCGTCCTCTCGTCTCCTCTCTCTGTGTCAGAGTTTTTTCTACTGACTGCTGCTCTCCCTTACTGCCACGGCTCTTTTTGTTTTGTTGTGATGTTGAGAAGCAAGACACGGAAACTTTCTTTCTGGAGCATTTATTCAGAAAAAAACGGAAACCTACACTCAGTGCTTAATTAGTAAAGTGGGAGGTCCCGGAGCGCAGAGGGGGAGTGGATCCGGCGACTCAAAACGGGGGTTGGAGGTAACGCAACAAAAAATAAAAATTACACTGCCTACATAGCTTCTCTGACTAAAAAAACCTAAACAAAGCTGTGTTTACATCAGGACAATGTTTATTTTTATTTCAGAACATGCCCTACATCGGTGCAAAATGTAAAAAAAAAAGAAAAAATACACCGCAACAATCGTTTTCACAAGCAGCAGTTATCGATCGGACTATAAAATTAACCAAAAAAACCACCGTGGTCAGCACATTCTTGACCGGCCGAAACAGTTTTTGCTTGTTTGGGATCCGACTGGCCAGCGCATTTGAACAAGTAATAAGCAAACTTTGTTGTCTTTTTGACATTTTTCCTTTGACTGAAATGAGGCTATAACAGCAATCTCAAATGAGCACAAGCGCTTGTGTCACCTGAAGTGCAGCGCCGCGCTGTTGAAGTGCCTCCCCTCCCTCCCTCCCTCTCCCCCCTCCGTCTTACACTGAAAATTCACCTCAAAAAGCATCGAAAATGCAAACACAAGATTTTTGTGGAACTTCAATGGGGAATAACTAGACTAACAAGACAGATTGAAAACTACACAAACAGTAGTTTATTTTTTTCATTTAGGCGGTTCATTTTTCCTGGTGACACAGGAGGTTAGGGTTCAAGATCCAACGTCGGAGGTGCCGGAACATGTTCCGGCGTATTCCGGCTCAAATTAAGTCGAAAGTCCGAACCATCCAAAAAATGCTTCAGTTTGGTCCGGACTGAGACCACCTCTTTTTATCGGGCCAAAATTTGGTCTTTTGATCCAGACCGTGGTCCACGGGAGGTTTCACACCTCTAATTTTAGTTCAGATCAAACTGAAAAGTCAGAAAGTCCGGACCAAATGGAGAAGGTCTGAAAAGGTCCCCTAAGTCGTGCAACAGAAAACTCAGATTGGACAGATAGTCTAGCTAGCTGTCTGGATTTACCCTGCAGAGATCTGAGGAGCAGTTAACCATAGTCCTCACAAATCCACCGGAGGTTAGAACGCCAACACAAAGGAAGAGGAAGTTAACGGACATCCGGCCGAAAATTAGGGACATCCGGCGGAATTTCCGGCGGCACCGGAGCAATCTCAGAAATGCACCGGAACACACCGGCTCTTTCACAGCTCTTTTTTATTTGAAGTGCTGCATGACTTTTCTCCCCAGTCAGCAGAATGTTCCCCTGTGGGTGGCTGTAGTGCTGATGATGAAGGATGACAGTCACCAGGTGTCATCCGTATACTACAGGTTTTCTCCTCTCGGTTTATTTGAAGTACAAGAAAGCCATCGAAAACACCATCTGTGTTCACCCAAAATGCAGACTGTGTAATTTCATGAAGAACAAAACGGTACTAAAGAATATGATATGTTTTTCACCTTAAACAAACAACAGACCTTTAAAAAATAGAATATATTATATTGTATCTGAATCCTAAATCTGCTTGGGGGGACCCATGGCTCCAGTACTAACAAAATAATACAGATCTTTGGGCTACAAACTGTAAACTTGTTTCTCTTTTTTCACAGTCATGTCTTGTTTTTAAAATTTCGGAAATTAGTATTTTGCAACAGGACAGAAAAAGGGATATCAAGAAAATCACACTATATTGCAGAAAAAAAGGCTGATTGGTATAAGACAGTTGAAAAAAAATTCTACTAAAAATCGTGCGGAAATTACTGCTAAAGATGGGGATATTTCTAAATGTGTGAATGTATTTCTGTTTTATTGTCTTGGCACTGCTGTTGTCCCAGCGATACTCTGAATGCATTTGTATGTTTATGTCCCAAATTATGTCTGTACTTATATTAAATTAGTGCAAAACAATTTTCAAACAAGATGTAATTTGCTGGAAAGGAGCCATTGAGCGTTAATTAGAAACACCTCTGCACATGTAGAGCTGACGCCAAAACAAAACGACTGAAAGAGTCACACTCCATTTTTCAGCGGAAATACTGAGCCTCATCAGTTTTCTGTTGATGGAAAATATATTCAAATCAACTGAGCAGTCTGTGCATTTCACTGATTAATGTGCTGTTTCAAGACACTATGAGCAACACTGTGATTTTTCTGACAAACATTTAAAAGATATTTTCTTTATGAACTGCTGGTGAACTTTCCTCACATCTGTCCTCGTTTCATCCCAATGATTCACTCGTTATCAGTCAGTTGTCAGAAGAGATGTCCTCTCGTTTGGCTTCTTTGGCTTGAAATATGTGAGTGAACTGTGTGTGTGTGTGTGTGTGTGTGTGTGTGTGTGTGTGAGAGAGAGAGAGAGAGAGAGAGAGAGAGAGAGAGAGAGAGTGTGTGTGCGCATTATCCTGCTCTGTTGGCGACAGCCACAATAGAGCTGACTAATGCAGAAATAGACTGCAGGCTAAGCTTCTTTTTCAAGAAATGTCTTGAAATGTGAAGGGTGCATTCTGTGGCCCGTTCCTCCAATATTTATATCTCCTTCTTTATCTGGTGACGTAGAAATGTGCGTCACCAGTTTAAGTACACACTTACTCCCACGCACACAAACATTTACATAAACATATTAAGAAGAGGAAATGATGTTGCATTTCCACTGCGCCTCCCAATAAAAAGCTAATTCTGATAACACTTTCTTTTGAGAGCTTAATGTGTGTGTGTTTGTGTGTGTGTGTGTGTGTGTGTGTGTGTGTGTGTGTGTGTGTGTGTGTGTGTGTGTTTTAGTGGGTAAAACAGATGTCTTGTGTTCGTCTTTGGTGATAATGACTTCCTCAGACACAGCTCATTATGTCAGCAGGGAGGGAGGTGGAAGAACCAAGACTGAAAGAAAAACAGACCTGCAGTTATACCAGAGAAAGTTTGGACTGAAGTCATTCATTTAAATGGCATTGCAGTGATCAGTCACTTACTAGTAGAGATGAAGCAAATGCATATTTTTTTATTTGTAAGGCCTTTATTAGTGACAGCTTAGACATGAAAGGGGAGAGAGAGAGAGAGAAGGGGAATGACATGCAGAAAAGTGTGGCAGGTGCACGTGCTCTACCACTAGACCACCCAGGCACCAAAGTAAATGCATATCTTAATTATTTTTCAAAACACAAGCTTTTTTTCTGATTTGGGGGTGGCAGTAGTTCTTCAAGTACCCATACGCACCAAAGTATGGTGGTGGACTGGTAGCTGGAGAGGTGCCAGTTCACCTCCTGGGCACTGCCAATGTGCTCTTGAGCAAGGCACCGAACCCCCAACTGCTCGGGGCGCCTTTCCATGGGCAGCTCCCTCACTCTGACATCTCTCCATTAGTGCCTGTATAGGTACTGAGCATGTGTGTGTAATTCAGGCCTGTGTGTAATAATAACAACAGAGTGAAAACATTGTAATTTCCCTTGCGGGATAGATTGATACCACCCTCATAATGGCCTGTAAAGCAGCGATTTGTTGTTTTAGCACATTGGATTTTGTACGCATTAAACAGACCAGAACCAACATGGTAACTAAAAGGGCAATCGGGAGAGTGCAGACCTCTGCCAAGGCCGGCCCTATCTCACAGTGTTAATGCAGTGTGACTTTCCCCCCCGTCAGGAACTCATTTTTCTGATTATTCTGACACTGACATGATTGCATCACAAATGCCCAAATCTTGTTTATGGATATTTCCTCGGCCCAGGCTATAGCCTTCCACAAAGTTACATGAAGATCAGACCGGTTGTTTTTTCTGTAATCCTGCAGAACAGACTGATGTCATGAAGTAGCGTATGTATGACACGCCAATTCGTATGCCATTACTGGCGTGTTATCAAGACGCATGCTCGCTTTTTAGCGTGTTTATCAATGCAGTTTGGCCCTCCATTGACTTACATTATCTTGCGATTGCGTGTGAATTGACGCCATAGTATGAAAGCGCAAACATCTGCATAGGGAGATTGGTTGGTGTGGAGGATGGGTCAAAATACAGGACTTTCACCCAGGACAGCGTGGATCGTGTCCCGCGTGTCACATTTCCTTTACATGTTTGTTCTTTTTCTAAACCCAACCAGTTCTTCTTTTCCGAAACCCAACCCGCGTGTGATGTCTCCTAACCCAACCGTAACCTCGCGATTACACGCCACGAGGCTTCAGAAAGTGGCGTGTATGTTTACACTGTGACGTTGCAAAACTGCCGTCCGCTGTATACAGCGTAGACATACACGCGGATAGCTCAAAATGCGTACAGATAACACGCCACTTGGCTTTAGGAAAGTGGCGTGTATGTTTACGCAAAGTCATGAAATCACTTTGTGCAGACAAACAATGAATATGAATATGATATGGTTGATTAAAGCCAGGTTAGTGTACATTTAATATTCCATGTCTTTCTAATGACGCTCTGATGATGACAGAGCGAGAGTTATTAAATATTACATAGTATGTCAGCTACATACTTACATTGCTGCATTGTTTTCAAACTTGAAATGAGCTTGAAACTTGAAACTCCAGAAATGACTTTGTAATGAAGTCCATTAAAAACACACTGATAGCACAAATTGGTTGTCCGTTTCGCTCATGATTGAAAGCCAGACTGATGAAAGTACTTATTAAGCTTCTCCTTTTTAAATAATCAACATTTTATTGACTATGAATGTAGTTTTAAGTGCTTGAAGTAAATATTATTTCATACAATAATTAACATTTGAAGTAAAGTACTAAACAGTTATGCTTGTGTTATACATTGTGAATTGTCATGGACATTTGGGTCCTTGAAAAGTCATGAAAACGGTGGTGGTCCATGAAGTTGTGTGGGAGCCGGTCATACAGACAACTCAGTGGTTGAACTGATCAGTTATCAGAGAAACGCTACAACAGCTCTGTGTTCGCCTTCTGGATGATGGTTTTTTTATATAATTATTTTTATCATTTCCATCAAGTAGTAATACATATACCAGCATAGTGTAATTTCATACTCCAGTATTCCTCTGCTCCATAGGAAATTAAACCACACTCATGCATGCTCATACTCATACTTTTACATACACACCTTCCCCACACACACACACACACACACACACACGCACACACACTGACATTTCATGTTTAAGTGATTTGTGAAGCCCATAGATACACATACAATTTTCAGGTTTATATGACTTATAAAGACTCAGTAATTAATAAAATAGGGTGTATATTTGCACTCACACACACACACACACACACACACACACACACACACACACACACACACACAGTGCGTGACACTATCTTTGTGGGGACCCGTCATTGACATAATGCATTCCCTAGCCCCTTACCCTAACCTTAACCATCACAACTAAATGCCTAACCTTAACCCTTACCCTAACCTTAACCATCACAACTAAATGCCTAACCTTAACCCTTACCCTCACCCTAACCATAACCTATTATATTCATAATCCTAAAACCAAGTTTTAACCCTCAAACAGCCCTTTAAACTTGTAGGGTCCAGCATTTTGGCCCCACAAAGCTGTCTGCACCCCACAAGTATACTGTATTCCTGTTTGGACCCCACGAATATAGTTAAACAAAAACACACACACACACACACACACACACACACACACACACACACACACACACACACACACACACACACACACACACACACACACTTGGTTTCCAGCTCTCAGTCACCATGTATGTCCTGCCACACCTTTTTGTTCCGGTCTTTGACATGGATTTTTCCATACTTAAATAATATTTCATTAGTCCCTTCCATTGCTGTAGCGATGGGGCCTCTGTATCCTTCCAATACATTAAAATTAATTGTTTGTGTTGAAATTCTAGCTGGAGGCGTTTTTCTTTTTCTTGTCACTTTAATGAGACAGGGAGAACGACGACTAGATTCAATGTAACTTTATGTGCGGTTATCACAGGGGACAGATCAGACAGAGCCTGTAGAGGCTGCACAGACAGCGCACTCACTTAATTACACTTGGGGGGAGTAAAGCTTACATACCCGCTATGTGTCTTGGAGAAACAGATGTATTTACACCTTTTTAATATCTGGCTAGAATATGTCTCAAATCGCCAGATTTCAATCCGTGTAATCCTGTGTAAACAGGATGCAGATTGTCAGACGTTACTCAGCGGTGGAAAATCATGAATGTATACATTAAATTGAAAATACAGAAAATACTTTGGAGAAAGAACAACAATGGTGAAAAGTAAGAGCAGGGATTCATTATCTTGGAGCGAGGATGAGGTGGAACTGTGACTGAAAGGTCTGTAAGCTACCTAACAGATATATAAAACTGACTCACAGGCTTTGTCATTTCCACAAGGTCCAGACTTCAAGGGGAGGTATTATATTGTCACATGAAATTCATTCTCTGCATTTAACCCATCCAGGGAGCAGTGGGCAGCCATTTACAGGACCAACTCCAGATCTGAGCCAGTACCTTGATGAAGGGAGAGAACCTTGTACATGTCTTTTTGATGGTGGGGGAAACCGTGGCACCCGGAAGAAACCCAAGCAAACATGGGAAGAACATACAAACTCCACACAGCAAGGCCTGGAAGGAGCTGGATTCGAAAACCAGAACCTTCTTGCCTTGAGGCCACAGTGGCCACCATGCTGCTCTCCGGTCTGATCTCTGCATTTCCAAATGTCTCCATTTTTGGGGCTCAGAAACAACAGAAAAGATTTTCATTTTTAAACCAAAACATAGCAGTGTAGATGTAGCCCAGAATGCATTTTATGAAGTAGATTCTGGGAATACCAAAAGGAGTCATTTGATACGAAGATCATAGAACACACGCGGTTACTTTTATCCTCAGTAATCAACCTGTGGTCTTATCTCCTCTACGCCGGTGTGGTAAAAGAGAGATTTTGACACCAGACATCACCCCTCAGACACCCGGCTGATTATTTCAGGTTATTCCACATCGAGGTGATTAGGACGGTGCGGTTTTACAGCGGCGGTGGCGTCTGCAGCTGTCTAACAGCGTTACAGGCACCAGGGGACCAGACGGCACAGATCAGCCTGGAGAGCACGCACGGTGGCATAAATCGGAGAGAAAAGTCATCATTGATCTGTGGACGGGGTCACAACCTCCTGGAGGGAGGGGCGGGTGGGGGGTGTTACATTAATTAACAGGAAGTACTTTGGGGGGAAGCTGTCCCGTGGCGATTGGGTCTGACGTGGTGAAATGGAAGCCCCCCCACCCCCCTCCTGTCTTTGTAAGAGACAGGGATTTGACAGGAGGGTGGGTGGGTGTGTGGGTGAGGGGGGCAGATAAGGAAGAGGGAGGCAGAAGGAGTTGGGGGGGAAGGAGGGAAGGGGAAGGGGGGGGGCCCATCTGCCACCGAGCGTGCTGGGTCAAAAGGCTTTTGTTGTGAAGGACTGATGAGACAGATAGATGGTCGTTGTCACCAACCGCTGGTTTAATCAAGTGAAAGTGTCCCAGCGTGGAACATCTTTACCCCCCCCCACACACACACACACACACCGATGGCAGTGAGCTACAATGCACCACACACGGTGACATGTGATTCTTCATCTTGAATTAATAACTGAGTCTGGCTGAATGGATTGAATGAGCAGAATTTTTTAGAAATCAATCAAGGGATCAGAAATGTGCATATAAATTGGACATTTATCAATTTATTTCTGCTAATGTGAAGACGGAGAAAGTACAGAGTGTCTCCTCAGTGCATCCTGTGAAATTTCTGGGTCTCTGTGGCCTTTAATGTGTTTTATTTTGCACTCTATGTGGGCTATTTATAGATTTAGATAGTGGCAGCCTCTCATCTCCCACTGTCACCTCGACCCGAATTCAATCATCAACCCCTGCGATGCAAGCAATGTGCGCATGCGTGTTCTCTAATTAAAGCAGCTGCGTCAAGCAGGAATGACAGCGGAAGTTAGGCGAAGGGACCTTCAAAATAAAACCCCAATTTTCGGACAACAGAAAACTGCAAATCAAATCATCAACCCTCACTGACAGTCATCTGAAAAAGAAAAAAAAAAACACTCAGCTTTGTATAACAATGATAACATGACATGGTTTTGTTTTACAGTTTATTCTAACATTTTAACAAAAATAATGATTTTAAATTTAAGGTGCATTGAATAGCTTTGTTGGTAAATTCAAACAAACTGGATGCACCACTGCATCAGTGAAATGTTGAAACATATTTCTGCCATGTTTGGTTTCTATGCAAAGAATGGGAACATATCTTTTTTCATTCTTTGAAACTTAGAAATTAGCTTGAAACATCATCATTAAGACTATGTTGAAATGGTTGATAAACTACTGTTATGATAATTCAAGTGATCTGATTAAAAATCTTGTAGTTGTAGTTGCTCACAGTCCAACTTAAGAATAAGAAAAAAAACTAGTCAATAAGTGTATAAAGTAACATAGCTAGCTAGGGTACCAAGTACACGTTTTTTTTAATCTGTACCTACAGTATTTACAGCTTCTCTCATTTTTTTGATTGTGAAAGTCAACTGAATATTGATTAGATTGAAATTGATTTTTCATTGTCTTACATTTTTATAAACCAACCAATTCATTAAAAAAGGTAGTCGGCAGATTAATCTTTACTGAAAATTGTTTAATTGTAATTTACAGCCTTAAAAAAACAAATACATTTTAAAATGAGTGCAACATAGATAGATAGGTAGATAGATAGATAGATAAATAGATAGATAGATAGATAGATAGATAGATAGATAGATAGATAGAGAGTGATAGATATATAGAAATGTAAATAGATATGTAGGTAGATAGATAGATAGATATAGATAGAAAGATAGATATAGAGTGATAGATAGATAGAGATAGATAGATAGATAGATAGATAGATAGATAGATAGATAGATAGAAATTCTCCTTCGACAAGTCTCATTTAAAACAGCAGCTGTACAGTGTCTATCTTATGATCAGAGTAGTCATTGCAGAGGGAATGGAAGAGTTCTTTTAACCCTTCCACTTCCTGCCGGTCAGCCCAGCAGCACGGCAGCAGTCCTCCTGTCAACTGTCAAGTCAACACACTGTATTTTGAAAGGGACAACCGGAAGTGCCCGTTCACATCGCCTCTTTGCTGACACAGGGCTGCTGGAGCGCCAGGCAGGCAGGCAGGCAGCAGTAGATGCTGTCCCATCACCAGATCACACCCAACGGGGCTGCAGCGCGTCGCTCCTCCGGCACCAACACCACCATGACCCCCCAGGGTTAGACCCGCAATCTGAGCTGCGCTGAGGACCGAACCCGCGGAGGACTGTGAGCATCGGACATACCCGCACACACACACACACACACACACACACACACACACACACACACACACACACACACACACACACACACACACACACACACACACACACACACACACACACACACACACACGCGCGGGGAGACGAACATTGCAGCCACCAGCAGCCAGAGAGCCCGGAATCGCCGACCGAGGCGAACTCCACTGCGCCGCGGATTTGGGCTCCCACGGAAGCGGACACCCGCAAGAATAATAATAATACAAAAACCCACTCCGTGAGAGTGATTACACGCCAAATAAAATGTCGTCGGCCAAGGACAGCGGGCATTACGCCAACTATGTGGGACCGTACCGCTTGGAGAAGACGCTGGGTAAAGGACAGACAGGTTAGTGAAAGCCTCCTCTCTGAAAAGCTTCCAGATGCGGATGATGCTGTCAGGACTCCCAGCATCACCGCGCCAGCATCATGTTGGCTTGCTTTTTGTGCATTTTTTATTTTATTTTTTATTTTTTTGCATCTGCGCTGCGTGTTGTGAATGTGCCGATGCGGGAAATGGGAAGTGGAGAAATGCGTGATAAGTGCGGATGTTTCTGGTGGATGCGGCTTTGCTGAATGCAGGGAGAGATGCTGCTCTCATGATCATGATGACAGTGATGATGATGATGATGATGATGGTCGTGGTGGTGTTAGTGTGCCTTTAATCCTTGTTGTCAGGCAGAGAGGGCTCCGTGATAATGGGCCCTTGTGATTTCTTTTTTCTTCTTGTCTCTTTAATTCCGTTCTCCATCTGCTGAAGCTGCTCTCTCTGCAGAAGAGGCAGAGCAGTGATGGTGCACTGTCCGGTCCCCTGCACACACACACACACACACACACACACACACACACACACACACACACACACACACACACACACACACACACACACACACACACACACACAGGCAGGTTGGCAGATATTCTGTGACACTGATAAGCCCTACTGTACTGTACGTATGATGTCTAGCACTGACTGATGCTGGAGCTAAAAGAAATCAAACTATAAGTGCAGTTGTCAGTATTTCATGAGTCATTTTGGGGGACATCGGTTCAATTTATCTTGGGATTGTTTTAGTGTTGATTCAACTTTCTGGTCATTTTGGAGGCTGTAGATTGTGGAGCTGTTGACTCGTATTGTGTTGTACTGGGAGGTGTTTCTAGGATTTAACCGAGGATGGACAAAATATTAGAAACACCCCTCAGTGAAGTACTGCAAGTCATTGGCTGTATCTATACAGGTATGAAAAACAATGTCACGGGGTCTCGTTGTAGTAGCCAAGAAAACATTGCATCATAATTCATATTTTGTAGATTTCTACAGGACCAATTAATAACCGGCACTAAGGATACACTGGGAGTGGAAGTGACATCAGGAGTGACCTCATTATTTTTATTTGCTGTTTGGTAGATGAGTGACAAACGGTTGTGGGACAGACAATAGGAGAAGCGGCGCTGTTTTTTTTTTTCCACCTAAACATGAGATACAAGAGTGTGCTGATGTCGGTTTGGTTGGTCGGTGGCCCAAAACTGTGTCCAGCATGTCAAACCACTTACAGTTTGCCCAACTGTGTACATAGTAATACTTTTCTTTAGGGTTTTAAATGAGCTGATACATGGTTAAACCTCATTGGCTCTTACCAATGTATCTCCGTGTGTACTTGGTCCACAGCAATCCCACCAATCGGTCCCAAAACCTCCCAGTTAGAGAGGAAATGCCCTAAACATATTCTTAGTAAATCTTTACAATCATTCCTCCAAAAGAACCAAGCAGGCCTGACTTGTTGCACGATCCAAAATTTCTTTAAAACTTTCAGCATGTAGCTTGCTAGCTCGAAGGTTGTTGTTCTTCTTTTCGTCTTCTCTCTGATTCATGGTTGGTTGTTGTTGTTTCTCGAAGCAAGAGATTTTGAGAACGGTAGTCTTGCATTGCCAGACCTTCCTCCACAGCGCTGTGGAGGAAGGTCTGGCGAGTCCACACAGCATTCCGGGATGGGAGAAAAACGTGCTCTGGTTTATTGCCATTTATTTAAACCAATCACAATCGTCTTGTGCGGCGCCAAGCGTCGAACGGAGCCACGGTGCCTCTGCAAAATAGTCTCAGGAAGGAATTTGTTTTGGTGGAACGTGTACGTTCAAAAGTAGTTTTAGTCGTTCAACAGAAAACTCAGACTGGACTACAACGACTACCTTCAAAGTCACTGTTCCACTATCTTTAATGCGACTATTATCGCCATCACACCCCAACCGGCCACGTCAGACACCGCCTACCAAGAGTCTGGGTCTGCCGAGGTTTCTTCCTAAAAGGGAGTTTTTCCTTGCCACTGTCGCAATAGCCACTGCTAATGCTTGCTCTTGAGGGAATTACTGTAATTGGTGGGGCTGTGTAAATTATAGAGTGTGGTCTAGACCTACTCTATCTGTAAAGTGTCTCGAGATAACTCTGTTATGATTTGATACTATAAATAAAATTGAATTGAATTGAATTGACAGCTGTCTGGATTTACCCTGCAGAGATCTGAGGAGCAGATAACCATAGTCCTCACAAATCCACCAGATGTTAAAACGCCAACATAAAGAAAGAGGAAGGGGACGGACATCCGGCCGACATGAGGGACATTCAGCAGAATTTGCGTCGGCACCGGAACAATCCCGTGGAACGTCGTGGATATAGACTATGAGAACGGCACCACACCGAGAGTGGAAGCGGATGTGAAGCAATTATCCTGGAAATTTACTCGTTGATTCAGACTACTGTAGGTCCCCATCAACATCTGGCTTGTTAGCTACTTAATGCTCTACTGTGTTCCCACTGTGCCTGTCTGCTGTTGGTAATGACCATGTAATATTTAGAGCTGTTTCTCTGAACACAGCTGCCTGCTGCGACCCACAACAAAGCTAAGAGAGAGCTGTGAAGGTGAACCAACAATGAGCTAAAACTCCCTACAAAGCTCCTTGAATGTAAGCGGAGCTGGTCATGATGATAAAGTTAATTCTCTGTAGGTCCATCACTACAAGTGACACTTTTTGCATTGCCACATTGTTTTCACGTTGTTATATGATATCAATTATAGATGTTTTTATGTTCCTGCTGAGGAAAAGTGCTGTTGGAGTTCCTAAAAAAGGTTTCTATAAAGGTTTCTACAGTCGAAAAGGTCCATTAGGTAATCCATCTCAGCAAACACAATGCACAAGGTGCTTTTGAAAACTGTTAGACATGAAAAAAATCTGATTCTTCATGACCGTGTTGGTGTCTGTTAGGTCACTGCTGAGCAGCACAGACTCTGGTATGAATGATTTGTCTCTATAATTAGTGCAGCTATGTGCAACACTGCAACACATTCACATAAATGGGTTCGTATGATATCGTACGAAATTAGGCAACCGCTGGCCGGTCACCTGGCGACTCGTCACGTAGCAGTTAAGTTTGGCGGTTTGGTTTGGTTGGTGTTTACACTTAAATTTACCCGAAAAAAGGACTTTGAGCCGGGAACAGACCACCGTGAGGTGACGTTCGCTTCAGAAGTTGTTAAAGTTGTTACAAATTTTCGTTAAGTTAAATCTTTTCCCCGGGACATGAACTCCATTCCCCTGCTGGAAAACCCTGTGTTTTATGATGCAGCAGCATTCAGTGTCGTAGCTATATGTGCGAATGGTTCATAAGAACAGCGTATGGATGGCTCAGGTCAGGATGTCCCACCATCTGTGGACACATGCAGCCAGAAATCATCACGGCGTCTCCCTCCGCTACCAGCAGATAGAAGCTGCCGTGCTGCTCCGTTTCCTCGATAGGTGAATAATTCATTGCCATCCAATTATCTGCGTGGATTGTAACAGCCTATTTTTGTTGCTGTATTAATTACACAATAATTCCATTTAGCAGATGGAATAAAACTGCATTAGTGTGCATTTAAATCACACAAAGGCACTCAGGTTGCTTTGTTCTTCAACTGGATTAATTATAGTAACTGAATCAGTGGAGGAGTAAAGGTCCATTTCCACACATCCATCACTTTCTGTCCTACAAACACACCCAGACCATTTCTTTTCATTCGCAGTACAGCGCGCACAATGATGACGCTGTCCATTACGACCACGACTTTGTGATCCATTCGCATCGGTCCTGGCTCTGATAGCTGTCCGATTGTGTTCCAGATACGTTGAAAAGTCTGGATTTCCAGTTTCCGACTTAGATCAATGGAGCAGCTTCAAATGATGATGAAATGATTACTTGTCGTGAGCTCAAAGCCAGATTTCCTCAAACTGAGATAGTTTAATAATGAAATTCAACATTTAGATCCTCTTACAGACTCAACACTTCATTGATTCTTGGGAAAAATTAGCACCACATCAATCAATAATGAAAATATGTGTTTGTAGCTCTACGAAAATGTCAACTTGCAAATTTGACCGAATAATGTAACATAGCTAATGTTACATTATTCGGTCAAATTTGGGTTCTACATTTAACATTAGATTACAACTTGTCCGAGTCCATGTTTCTTTTACTATTACATTTTATTTAGCAAGAATCACATAGAAGTACCATCGCTTCAAATAAGCCAAACTCCTCCTTTTGATGTTCCGAGGTGGAGACGGTACTGAGCAGGGAAATCCAAGTCCCTGTGTATCGTAAAGAAACATTGTGATTGGGACTGTGTTGAGACTCGCGTTTGGAGCTCATGACTGTGCCTGCAGCATCTTCTCCGACTGTGACTTCACAACCCTAAA
The DNA here is from genome assembly GCF_004354835.1 of Perca flavescens. NCBI lineage: Eukaryota > Metazoa > Chordata > Actinopteri > Perciformes > Percidae > Perca > Perca flavescens. Next base: position 41,587,467 of record NC_041331.1, read on the forward strand.
GTAGAAACGTCCTGCCACGCGAGTGTCCTCCGATGCTCCCACGGTCTGAATCCGTAAGTGGTTGTGGAGCTCACGAATCTGCTTAAGTGCATATGCGTGTAGAGATGTAGAAAGTGTGTGTGTGTGTGTGTGTGTGTGTGTGTGTGTGTGTGTGTGTGTGTGTGTGTGTGTGTGTGTGTGTGTGTGTGGTCGGATGTAGTGCTAGCTCCAGAAGAGTAATACTCTTTCTGCTTGTTGAAGGCTGCAGGTATGAATCGAAGGCTGGATGGAGCTGAGCTGGCAGACAGGGAAGCCGTATATCATTAAACCTCCTCCACAAGTGAAGGGCAAGCCCACGCTCTTTATTGTTTGTGTGTGTGTGTGTGTGTGTGTGTGTGTGTGTGTGTGTGTGTGTGTGTGTGTGTGTGTGTGTGTGTGTGTGTGTGTGAGAAACACAGGGGATCTCTGAGGGAGTGGACTAATGGTTCGTGTTGTTTGGATGTTAGACACATATTGGCTGGTTTTGATAGTTTGCTGATAAAGGGAGCACAACATGAATGGCATAATACCCAATTACTTTCAAATAATATCAACCCGTCGTTTCTGCTGACAATATATTCGTTTGAATAATGTTTAAATGGATGTGTTGAGATTTCCAAATATTCATCTCAGTTGGCTTCTGTGCTGCAAAGATTAATCGATTCGCTGTCAACTGTTAAATTAATTGCCAACTATTTTAACAATCGATTAGATAGTAATTCCCAGATTCCAACTTCTTACTTAAATATGTTCTATTTTCTTCTCTCCTCTGTTACAGTAAACTGAATATTTTTGAGTTGTGGATAAAAGAAGAGTCATTTGGGGCTTTTTGGGAAACACTGATCCACATTTTTCACAGTTTTCTGACATTTTAGAGACCAAACAACTAATCGATTAATCTTGAAGAAAGGACAGATTATTTGAAAATAAGAATAATAGTTAGTTGCAGCTAGGGATGTAACTGTATGAAAATTTCACCTCACGGTTATTGACCAAAATTATCACTGTTGTCGGTATTATTGCGCTATTTTTAAGTGTGTTCAATATGTTCAGAAAGCACTGATAGGCCTACACAAGCTGAAATAGTTTCAAAAAGTGTAACAGAGTTTATTATATTACAAAAATGTCCTGATTTCCTCTTTCCACCATGATTAACAACTTCAAGAAACGCACGTTGGAGGCTACGCAGGGCGCCTGCGCGGCAACTTCAGGAGCCTCGGATGAAGCTGGGAGGGATTAAACACACGGTTTCCACACCGTGGTAATCCACCCTGATAATAATGACATTTTAAATGAAAACGGTAATTTTTATCGTCAACATTTTTATCGTGGTTTACCGTTAATCACCGGTAATCGTTACATCCCTAGTTGCAGCCCTAGTTGGCTTATTAAAGGATTGAAATGTTTAATGGAACAATAATCAATAAACCAGGTTTTTAACCAACCGTGTCTTTAAACTGAAGTGATGAAAGGTGTTGGTAATAACTGCTCTCCTGGCTGTTAGCTTTAGCTTTGAACATCTACTAGCTTCCCCCTTTTGTGTTGTTTTTTTCAAAACCCCCTCTCTGAAAAAATGGTTTTCTCTTCTGTTCCCAGTTAAGAGACTACAGTTGGAACAATGCCGTCATGGTGTGTGTGTTTGTGTGTGTGTGTGTAAGCTGGTCGAAGCTGAATGGCGAGAGGCTGTGCTGACTCTGAACAATTAGCCTGTGTGTGTGTGTGTGTGTGTGTGTGTGTGTGTGTGTGTGTGTGTGTGTGTGTGTGTGTGTGTGTGTGTGTGTGTGTGTGTGTGTGTGTGTGTGTGTGTGTGTGTGTGTGTGTGTGTGTGTGTGTGTGTGTGTGTGTGTGTGTGTGTGTGTGTGTGTGTGACACTGGTTTCCCAGGCTTCATACAGCGCTCATTTTTGGCCAACACTGGGGCTTATTGTCATGGTTTCATCTGTCCTCTTGTGACAATGGACACTTGGTGATCACTGCAAGACTGTGGCTGCCAATCGTTGACTTGTCCTCTCTCTGTTTTTACTTCTCAATCCGATGTCCGATCAACATTTTTACACTTTGTGATTAAACAGGAAGTTAATCGAATGCAGATGGTTTTAGATTAGTGCTCATGAGCGTGCCAACCCGTTCTCACTCCAAACTTGTAAAATAGGGACGTTTGGGCAGCGGCTGTCAGCGTCAGAAACGACGTAAAAAGCGCACTTCAGCGTGTTTGTAGAACGCAAAGGGGAGAGATCAGCTACACGGGGTTTGAAGATGACGTAGCACTGAGAGCGACTACGGTAGCGAGTAGTAGGAAAGCCCGAGAATTCGCATAGGGAGATTGGTTGGTTGGGGGGGGGGGTGGATGGGTCAAACTACACAGGACTTTCACCCAGGAGACCAGGGATCGTGTCCCGCGTGACACGTTTCCTAAACCCAACTGTCCCGTTCTTCTTTATCTAAACCCAACTGTCCCGTTCTTCTTTACCTAAACCCAACTGTCCCGTTCTTCTTTACCTAAACCCAACTGTCCCATTCTTCTTTACCTAAACCCAACTGTCCCGTTCTTCTTTTCCTAAACCCAACTGTCGAGTTCTTCTTTTCCTAAACCCAACTGTCCAGTTCTTCTTTTCCTAAACCCAACTGTCCCGTTCTTCTTTTCCTAAACCCAACTGTCCAGTTCTTCTTTTCCTAAACCCAACTGTCCAGTTCTTCTTTTCCTAAACCCAACTGTCCCGTTCTTCTTTACCTAAACCCAACTGTCCAGTTCTTCTTTTCCTAAACCCAACTGTCCCGTTCTTCTTTTCCTAAACCCAACTGTCCCGTTCTTCTTTATCTAAACCCAACTGTCCCATTCTTCTTTACCTAAACCCAACTGTCCCGTTCTTCTTTTCCTAAACCCAACTGTCCCGTTCTTCTTTTCCTAAACCCAACTGTCCCGTTCTTCTTTATCTAAACCCAACTGTCCCGTTCTTTACCTAAACCCAACTGTCCCGTTCTTCTTTACCTAAACCCAACTGTCCCGTTCTTTACCTAAACCCAACTGTCCCATTCTTCTTTATCTAAACCCAACTGTCCCGTTCTTCTTTACCTAAACCCAACTGTCCCGTTCTTGTCCCGCGTGTCATGGAAACGTAAGTCCACCCACGTCCTTTTCCTTAACCTAACAGTCCTAATAGTCCCGACCAAGCGTGTTTAGATCTGACGCTAAAGCAGAGTTTTAGCGTCAATAACAACGCCAGAGGCACCTGACCAAGCGTCCATATTTTACGCGATGGGAGTGAGAATGTGTTGAGTGTGCAGATATGATGATGACACTGGATTGTTTAAAGCTGAAATGGATAATAACAAACGGGAGAGTTTGCCATGCAGACCCATGTAGCCCGGGGCGGCTATGGCTCCTAATCACCGGGTTGGCAGTTTGTTAATTAGAGCTGCAAAGAATAATCGATTAGTTGTCAACTATTAAATTAATCAGCAGCTATTTTGATAAATGATCGGTTTGAGTTTTTGTTTTTTCAAAAGGAAAGATTCTCTGATGTCAGCTTGTTAAATGTGAATATTTTCTAGTTTCTTTTCACTCCTCTGTGACAATAAACTGAATATTTTTGAGTTGGATTTTGGGAAACACTGAGTGACATTTTACATCCATTTTCTGACATTTTATAGACCAAGAAACAAATTGACAAATGAATTAATTGACAATGAAAATAATCGTTAGATGCTGCTCCAGTAGAGTAGGAAACATAACACTAGTCCTCAATTACAGATATTCTTAGTCGACTAACACTGATTATGATTTTTTCGACCAATCGATTAGTTGATTTTATCGACAGATCTGTAAAACTGAGTTCACAAACAATCATAGCCCCACTTTAAATCCAGTTTGCCAGCGATGTGCTCATAAGTTTCTTGGAAATAAATCATTCAGCATTAAAAAGCCTAAAAAATAACTAATCGACTAAAAAAAAATCTTAGTGGACTAAAACGACCTAGGGGGCAGCCCTAGTCGACACGTTGAAGGGGTCCTTGGGCAAAACTAAATCCCTCATTGCTCCTGATGGCCAGCCCAGCTTGCATCGTAGCTGTGTGTGTGTGTGTGTGTGTGTGTGTGTGTGTGTGTGTGTGTGTGTGTGTGTGTGTGTGTGTGTGTGTGTGTGTGTGTGTGTGTGTGTGTGTGTGTGTGTGTGTGTGTGTGTGTGTGAATAGTTGTGTGTGAGAGAATGGTTGAATGAGAAGCATTTGTATAAAAAGGCTGTACCGATGCAGTCCATTTACCAAAGGGAACACGGTGGGTGGAAAACAGATGACTATGTGGTTCTTGTCCTTTCAGTGGCTTGAAGAATAATCCCAGCTACATCAGCCACATAAAGAAAAATATAAAGCAACAACCCTGATGCTCTGTGTGTACCAGAGACACATGCATCACTCACACAAAATCCCACAGTATCCTCTGACTCTGAGGGTTACTACGCCAGGAAGACAATATCGTCATTCATTTTTATTTGTTCATAACCTGTAATGAAGGTGTGTGTGTGTGTGTGTGTGTCCCTGTTGTGCTGTAATGAAAGTGTCATGTTATTGACGTGGAACATCCTAAAGACTGTAGTCCCTTGGCTCCAGTAGAGGAGTTCAGCTGTGGTGTGTGTGTGTGTGTGTGTGTGTGTGTGTGTGTGTGTGTGTGTGTGTGTGTGTGTGTGTGTGTGTGTGTGTGTGTGTGTGTGTGTGTGTGTGTGTGTGTGTGTGTGTGTGTGTGTGTGTGTGTGTGTGTGTGTGTGTGTGTGTGTGTGTGTGTGTGTGTGTGTGTGTGTGTGATATACGTCTTCATTATCAGCAGGTTGCAGGTGGTAACACTCCCATGACTCTCTCTGCGTACGCATGTATAGATATACAGCCGTGTGTGTGTGTGTGTGTGTGTGTGTGTGTGTGTGCGTGCGTGTGCGCGTGCACAGCGTGTCTCACTCACATTGTTTATTGATATCTGATTACAGATGCTCCGATACCAATTTCTCTATCCCCATTCTGATTCTGATACCTGAACTTGCGTATAACGGCTAATATCAAGTAAATATCCGATAACATATCCAAGAGTTTACCGTTAGTCAGAGCAAACGGATTGTTTTATCTGGGTGAAACTACTTTAAACTTTTTTTTAAAATTTTGGGCTAAATTATGTGATATCGGATCGTGCAAAGACGCATTTTAGGGAGTATCGGTGGAATTTCCGATACTGGTATCGAAACAACTGAAATCCTGATGACAGAAGATGTTAGACACGTTGCCCGCCCACCCCTAGGTGCAGGATTTGCAGGAATTTTCATATCTTTGGTCTGTTTCGTTGGCTTTCAGCAGTCAGTGAGCAGTTTTAGGAGTAATGAGGAGTCGTGGGAAGACCCAGAGAGAGCTGATGGTTGCATTTTTTTATTTTTTTTGGAGCTGTCCAAGCAAAGTTTCTTTATATAGCACCTTTCACAGACACTAGTCGCAAAGTGCTTCACAGTCAAAGAAATCTAATAAAATCTAAAACCGTCAAATAAAGAAATCAGAGATAAAAACATATACTTTTAAAAATGTTCTCCGTTCTGTGTAAGCTGCTTTTCCACCTACCTGGCAGTGCAGCATACAAATAAATTTGTAGTTGCAAATGAGCGTGCTCTGAGGCTGAGGATGGAGGGGGGAGCCAATCCTGCTGGGAGACAAAAGTCTGCTGGGAGGGTTCTCTCTGCACACAGGCGGGGGGGATCATCAAAATTATGGCTAGTGTCAAACCCCCCATCCTCATCCCTCTCCTCCCCCTCTCCCCTTTTCTATACAGTACATCCTTTTGGCTTCTCTCTTCCTCGCCCGCTGCCTTCCCAGCTGAGGGCTCGGATACCATGGCAACCGGAGGAATGCTCTCTTCTGTGGCTGGTTGGCGGTACGCTCGCTCTCCACGGCCCCTCTGCTCAGCCTGAGGGGGGGGGTTGTTACGCCTGAGCCATTAAACAATGACTGTGAAACTACCCCCCATCTCCCTCTCTACCTCTCTCTCTCTTTAAATCTCCCTTCTTCTCTGTATCTCTATCCTTCTTATGTTTCCTTTACATCACTCACTTACTCCACCCCCCCTTCTGTATGGTTGTCAGGCCGAAGATCAAGTCTATCTCTGCATCCCTGCCACTCGAATGAGTCATTATTGGGAGGAGGCACGATTTTCATCCTTCCCGAGATCGGCTTATGCTTCTCTGTTCGCCAGATACAATAAATACAACCCCCCCCCCGGTTTACACAGACGCTTCCACATTTAGCAGGACAAAGTCGAGAGATGGGAAGAGACCGAAACTGAACAAAGCTCTGCCAATGGTGTCCATTTGTAGTATTGTCATTGTGGACGTAATAGGGTCGGGTATCATTTGGGCTTTTTTCCGATCCCAATGTTAAAACGATACTTAAACGTTGCCTGTACCGATACTTAAAAAAAAAACAGAGGGCACAAAATGACATTTCGCGACATTAAAGAACGGCTTGTTTATTGCTAAGGTTAAATATATATAATTTATTCAAAATGCAATAACCTATTTTAGCAGTTAATTGATGTTAAAACAACAAAAAGATGGCAGAAAAGTGCTTTACAACAACAGCTTGAGTTTCTTGAGGTGCACTTGAATGCACCATGAGCTTACGAGATGCAATTGTTGGCACTATTAGAACGTGTTTTATGCTTCATGCATTCAGTGTGTTAGGGGCGGTCTGGACGGCGATATGACGCAAATGACATTTATATCCCTTTCCTCTACACTTTTGTCGCTTTTTTTTTTAAAATGTTTTTGATGCTTTTGTTACCCAACCACCGTACACCACTAACACCAAGTTATTACCATGAGGTTTACACTTATTTTTGGAATTCACGGACAATAATCCTCATTTGTAGGAAATTATACCTCATTTATGAGTTAAAAAAGCAGAAATTATGAAATATTTAGACTAATATTAGGGAAACGTATGTTGGTGGATGATCAGGGACTTCAATATACAGTATTCAATACAGACTTTTTTTTTTTTCAACCCAGATAAAAAATAATCTTTGATAGCGCGAGAACAGGAAGAACAAAGCGTGTTTATTGCGCGTGGCTCGACGGAGAGATGCTGTTAGTGTGATTCAATTAGCCAAAGCCATGCTCGTCTCTCACACAAACACACACACACACACACACGCACACTTTGACATGCAGTGCTCGTTTGTTCCTGGGTTGCCCTGGGCTCGCAGACACACAGCATTGAGTTAGTTTAGATGGCTATCATCTTGCCTGTGGCTGTCAGTCACTAACAAGTCTCCCAGTGCACCTCGGCATGCTGCTGCTGCTGAAATATTCAGGTGTGCTGAAGTGTGCTGGGATGCATCTGTGTGCAGGGGTGGAGCCAGACATTTTAAACATTCAGGGCTCAGCCCAAACCTAGGGGGGTGGGGGTCCGGGTGCATGCTCCATTTACGGCAGCTATTCACACTATTTTTCAAGGCATTTGATACGAGAACGCCTAAATCTGTACATCATTTGTGAAAAACATGATAGTTGCCGAGGAATAAAGAATCGTCCTGTAGAACTGTCATCCTGGTTTGTACTGTACGTAATTGTTCTCCAACATTCTTCATCATTCTGAAACCAGAACAAAACAAATGTTGAGGATGATTTTCACTCCTGCCACTACAAAAAGAAGGGAAACAAGGAATTTGGCGTAAACAGCATTACTCATCTTTAAATCCTATTCACAATATGAACCCAGGAATAACATAATTGCTTCATTGATTTTCCGGTCCAGTCAAACAAATTGAGAGGAAATGACACAAAGTCAATGAAGTTCTTTTAAAACCCTAAAATATTTGGGGCTTTTGGAAAAACATTTGGGGCTGGAGCCCCAGAAGCCTAGCCTGGTCCTACCAGACTCTGGTCCACAAGCCTGGTCCTACCAGACTCTGGTCCATTTCATTTGTACAAAGAGTCTGGCCACTCTCCATTGACAAGTATTAACTTCCTTGAAGTTGAAGTTTAAAACTATTGGATCTGCCCAGAGCCACTCTGGTAGTCTAGCTCCGCCCTCCTACGTACTGTCTGGTAGGACCAGGCTAACAAGAAAGGAGACGACAACAACTATCGGCTTAGCATCGCTAGCATTAGCCTTAGCTAACTCCTTCACCGCTAACGGAGTGAGCTGGGAAATCAGACTGTTGCCAAACCCCTGTGGGGAGGAGGGCCACGACATCATGGCCACCAACACAACTCAGCAAAGATTGGTCTTTCTCGGGCTTTAACTTCTGGATATTTGGAAGCGTTGCCACATCTTCTCTCCGCCGCACCGAACCTCAACGTCATCGTCCTCAGCCACTCCCTCTGTTCGCTGATTGGACCTGTTAAAATTTTACCGGACAAAACCCAAGAATATACCGCAAACCCAGACGTATTACTGAAGGAAAAGGAAAATTGAGCAGAAGTACGTAGGAGGGTGGAGCCAGGCTACCAGAAGCCAACCCCTTGCTCCACTCGTGTGTGTGTGTGTGTGTGTGTGTGTGTGTGTGTGTGTGTGTGTGTGTGTGTGTGTGTGTGTGTGTGTGTGTGTGTGTGTGTGTGTGTGTGTGTGTGTGTGTGTGTGTGTGTGTGTGTGTGTTCAAATGATTTATGTCCTAATGGAAGTCCCATGGATGCCAACTCTTTTTTTTCTCCATGAGTCATTTAATATTGAATATGTGCCAGTACCAATTGTTTCCCACGTAAAACGATAAATGGCCTGCATATAAATTATATAGCTCTTTTCTAGTCTTAACAACCTCTCAGAGTGCTACGCAAACACTATAGGCACCATTCACCCACGCAGTCATACACTGATGGCCGAGGCTGTCACACGAGGTGCCAGCTGCTCGTCAGATAGACATTAACTCACCGACTGCAATTTCGTGTTCTTGCCCAAGGACACTTGGATAATGTAGAGGGCAGGAGATGGAACCACAGACCTTCCGATCAGTAGTCAACCGGTCTACCTCCGCTACAAATCACAATTAGTTTTACTATTACTTCAAACCCCGATTTTATAATGCGATCAAATAATTGACCCCGACGTGATTTGAACCCGCAACCTTCTGATCTGGAGTCAGAGGCGCTACTGATAACTCCACAAGGTCACCGAAACGGCTGCTCAGTTTAAAATGAAGTAGGCCTGATTAGAATAATTTTTATTTTTTAGATTATTTTTTTGGGCCTTTTCAGCTTTTATTTTGATAGGACAACAGAAGACATGAAAGGGGAGAGAGAGAGGGGGAATGACATGCAGCAAAAAGCCGCAGGTCGGAGTCGAACTCGGGCCTCTATATATGGGCGCACGCTCCACCAACTGTGCTAACCGGGCGCCCGATTAGATTTTTTTTTAAAGGGGAACCCTGTTGGTGTAACAGCAACGTCCAGAGGACCTTTTAATGCATGGCACTTCCCATCTCTCTCTTCCCTTATTTCCTATCAGCTCTTCAGTCTCTGCTTTACTCAACAGTCTTCACCTCCTTGTCATCTCTTCTTCCCTCCTGTCCTTCCTGCCTCTCTTGATGTCTGTTAGCGAAGGAGTGTTGTCTCTGGGGACTCCTCTGCCCTACTCTCCTAGCTCCATTACCTCTGCTGTATGTACAGGCTTGTGTCCTGAATAAATCCCCAGTCAATTATTGTTTATTATGTGGTAGGTAGAGCTTTAATCAACTCCTGCATCGTGCGTGCACAGCTTGGTAATGGCCACGCGAGCGCTGGTGATTGTTCTGTTGGTAGCAGTGAATGCGTAGCATGTGTTTGCACCGTTAATGTGTACGCGTGGGACTGTGTTGCCACTAGGCGTGCATGTGATGGCGCGTTGATGACGTCCGTATGGATCAGAGGTTTGGAGATCCGCGCCGCCAGGCTCCATCGAGCCCAATCATCAACACTTACCAGCCCGATTTCAAACCCCTGTTAAGATGGAGATGCTGAACACCGACCCTGCAGCCAGAGCAGTGGTGTAGCGGAGGTGTAGCTGTCAGCTGGCCACAGATGCTGCCTGTGCAGAAGTCCAGCTACTTATTACTGATTTATGGCTCCACATCTGGCCCATAAAGTGGAAAGTAGCTGTTTGGAAATATAAGTCTAGAGATGCAAAGAGTAATTGCCAACTATTTTGATAAAACGATTAATCTGTTTGAGGTTTTTTTTTATCCAAATAAGTAAAAAATTGTCTGATTCCAGTTTCTTAAATATGAATATGTTCTAGTTTCTTCTCTCCTCTGTGACCGTTAACTGTCATCTTGGACTGTGGCAAACACCGATCACCATATTCTGACATTTTATTGACCAAACAGCTAATCCATTCATCCAGAAAATAGACCAAATAATTGTGAGTGAAAAAAACCATTAGTTAAAGCCCTAATAACGTCTATGTGTGCTATATTGGGAGGGGGGGGGTTGAAGAACACAACAGGAAGTACCACAAATGAGCCACTGGAAGTGACACTCCCACCGCCGCACAACCCTGCGACAAATTGCTTTTCCGGCTCTGATCGTGGCCTTCCAGCTGTCGCCAAATGAACCGCACTAAACGCACACCAGAGGTCGTTTACACTGCACCAAACTGGTTAGGTGTGAAAGCCGCCCAAGGCTCCAGCGTTGTTCGTACTTGTAGGTTTCTAACACTTGACACAGTGATCTCACATAGAGCTGCTCAGCCACTGTGGCTGAGGGCTGTTTGTCCGCCATCTCTTCTTCACTTCCTGTTAGGTCCGATAGCCCCGGCCAGCACGTCTTCACACGCTGCCCTATTCAACAGAGACCAATTTAATGCCTCAATCAATAGCCGGTAATCAAACGGGAATGGGTTATGGCTCCAGATAAGCCCCTTATGGTCCTGAAGCTCTCTTCCCCCAGCCAAAAACTTAATGAAATTGAGCATAAATCCCCCCTTCTCTCTCTCTCTCTCTCTCTCTCTCTTTCTCTCCCTCTCTTTTCTCTCTCTCTCTCTCTCTCTCTCTCTCTCTCTCTCTCTCTCTCTCTCTCTCTCTCTCTCTCTCTCTCTTAAAAAACCCTCTTTCATGCCTTTCCAAAAGCAATCTGGACTTTTTTTCCCCCTCCGTCAGCACTTACAGCGTCCAGGAGTGAAGCAGAGGAAATTACCATCTGAAGAGCTGCTTTCCTTCCCTCTCCCTGATCCGGCCCCGTGCCCACGTTATGCCCTCACTTCATTTCGTAGCAATATGGAATTTCTGGTATCTCATATTAGATAAATAAACTCCCCTTCCTTCCTCCGTCCACTAAAACCCCTGACTAGTGCACGATGGGATGGCCGAGGGCTTTTTTGTTGTTGTTGTTTTTTGGGGGGGAATTTCAAGGGCAAATGGAAAGTCCGGTTAAATTCGAAACCTTGATGAGGTTTTTTGCAATTTTCTCATCAGCATTACCCATGAGCACCTGGTGAACGGGTTCCTAGGATATCCTACAAATTCAGGCGACTGCCGGTTTGGTCATGTTGCAGCCAGCGTTGGTCGTATCAGCAGTAGTTGCTAGTTTATGTTTTGGCCATTTTAGGCCTTTATTTTCACAGGACAGATGAAGACATGAAAGGGGGGAGAGAGAGACGGGGGAATGACCTGCAGCAAAGGGCCGCAGGTGGGAATCAAACCCGCGGCCTGCTCTACCAACTGAGCTAACCCATCCACACTTGCTAGTTGAGTTTAGCCGACAGAATGTGACTGTGAGCCAAGTAGGGCTGTCCTCGACTAAAGAAATTCTTAGTCGACTAACACTTATACGATTTAGTCGACTAATCGATTAGTTGATTTAAATGACAGAGCTGTGCGCTTTGAGAGGTGGTTAAGACTAGAAAAGCACAATATAAATGTAGTTAATGAACCATCTGTAAAACTGAGTTTCTCCACAATTAATCCTGCAAAAGCACCACTTTAAATCTTGTGTTGACCATAAATGTGCTCAGAAGTTTCTTGGAAATAAGTAATTAAGCATGAATAAGCATAAAAAATGACTAATCGACTAAAGAAATCTGAGTCAACTAAGACCAAAACGACCAATTAGTTGACTAATCGACTAAGATGTAGCAGCCCTAGAGCCAAGTACAGGGCTCCGCCAGATGAGGGTCTTTTCAGGGGCCGTGGCAGTTGAGCTTAGCCGACAAAAAGTGAGCTTCACGGGCGACGACGGCTCAGTTCAGGCACCAAAACGACTGGTTTAGGAAAAAGATCGTCGCTTGGGTTAAAACACTCCCGAGGAACGAAAGTGTTCTCGTACAGCGAATGTCAGTGTGGTGCATACAGCAATAAATACGTTGAATACATAGGAATTACAGTGCATTGCTTTTTCGTAGTAATATGTACGAATAGTACATGTGAACAGCCTGTGCTGTTCTCGTGTCCGTTTGCACCAGCGGGCCGCTCACACGGTGTGCTGCTCCCAGATGGTCTGACGGGCTCTGGAAAGAACCCCTTCCTGCCTCAGAATAGGGGTTCAGTCCCCACAGATGGCCCTTCAGCTGCAGCGTGTGCAGATGAGCTGCGTCGCCTCGAGCCCGCAGCCTCAGTGTAACATCCAATCATGTGGCATAATGAGATTAAGAGGCGAGAGGGGGGAGGGGGGGGCAGGGCGTGTGAAACGCCATTATACTCACTTTACTGGTAGTGCTGGTAGGTACCACTGCTCCCAGGCGTGTGTGTGTGTGTGTGTGTGTGTGTGTGTGTGTGTGTGTGTGTGTGTGTGTGTGTGTGTTTGTGTGTCTGTGTGTGTGTTCTTGTTTAACTACATTTGTGGGGTGCAGTATACTTGTGGTGTCCCAACAGCTTTGTGGGGCCAAAATGCTGGACCCCACAAGTTTAAAGGGCAGTTTGAGGGTTAAGACTTGGTTTTAGGATTAGGGTTAGAATTAGGTTATGGTTAGGGTGAGGGTAAGGGTTAAGGTTAGGCATTTAGTTGTGATGGTTAAGGTTAGGGTAAGGGTTAAGGTTAGGCATTTAGTTGTGATGGTTAAGGTTAGGGTAAGGGTTAAGGTTAGGCATTTAGTTGTGATGGTTAAGGTTAGGGTAAGGGGCTAGGGAATGCATTATGTCAATGACGGGTCCCCACAAAGATAGTGTCACGCACTGTGTGTGTGTGTGACCCAATACTTAATAACAAACATTCCTAAATACACAAGACTGTCCTCCCTGAAAAACGGCCACATAAGTCGTTTGTTCAAGCAGTAATTACGACCTATATTTTAGTTTCTAGTGGCGGCGCCCTCTAGTGGCCGTAGTGGTTGTGATAGGAGCATAACAGGAAGTAAGGTGACGATGTATAAAAGCGCCAAGTTCCAAACAAACACAGGACTTTCCCCCAGGAGACCAGGCCTCAAATCCCGTATTAAAATAATTTTTTTTAAAGTTTACAAACGTCACGATCTGCGTTCTGATTTTAACCCAAACCACCATCTTTTACTAAACTTAACTAAGTAGTTTTGGTGCCTTAACCTATCCGTGATTGGTACGCTCCCTGGTTTAGATATGGAGGATATAAAACGCTCCTGTGGGTTGTATTAGAGGGGAGGAATAAACAACCTATATCATTGTATGGTTTAGATGCATTATGTCAGTGAGGGTCATGAAGTGTGTGTGTGTGTGTGTGTGTGTGTGTGTGTGTGTGTGTGTGTGTGTGTGTGTGTGTGTGTTGCAGTATTTTCAAGGGAGTGCTCTGTCTCTGTGACCTGCAGCGTGGTGTGAGTTTGGCTGCAGTGCTGCATTACAGCAAAGACAGCCTCTCTGCAGTAATCACACACACACACACACACACACACACACACAACCATATCTTTCTGGGGCCTTGGCTGCAATACCTTATTTGTGAAACTCTTCATTACACTGCGTAGCTATGGTAACCATTGTAAGTGTGTGTGTGTGTGTGTGTGTGTGTGTGGGGGGGGGGGGTGTGTGTATTGCAGGTTTAAATGACTTACACTGGCATGCCTAGAGGTTATAGATGATTTGGTAAATTAATTATGCCATGCTAAATAATTTGATGATAAACATGAGTTTAGCTGCTCTCGGCGGGCGGGCGAGGTTCCTCTGACATGTGCCGTGGATGTCGGGGACCCCCAGAGGAGCCCAACGTTCTGCGTGATCTCTCGGACTTCTCCTCCAGCACTACAGTTAGCTCCTAACCTTGTAACATCAGAATTGCATGTGTGGATTGCAATTAAACTTCAGAAAGCCCATTTGTCCATGTTAAAGCCACCGTGTAGAATTCTATTAAGGCTGCGACTAACAGTTATTTTCATTGACAAATGAATCTGCTGATTATTTTCTGGATTAATCGTCTGGTCTATGAAAAAAAAAAATGTCGATCCCAGTTTCTCAAAGTCCAAGGTGATTTCTTTCAATGTCTGGTTTTGTCCAAAACCCCAAAGATATTCAGTTTAACATGATATAAAAAGGGAAAAGAGCAGGAAATCTCCATATATGAGGCTGAAAACAGCCTTTTCTGCCTTTTTCGCATGAAAATTTGCTTTGATTATCAAAATAGTTGGCGATTATGAAATCAAACGCACCGCTGGTTATGTGCGCAGCGTTTCCCTCGATGATGCCCGATAATAAGAATTTGGAATCTCAACAAAATACACCTGTGTTCAAAAACCGTATTGACCGAAAAAGAGGCAGAGAAACAGGGCAGTGTGGACGGGGCATACAGGCCACTGCAGCCGCAGGGCATATCATTTTTTGAGGGGCCAAACGGAGGGATCACGGCATAGGCGCCGATTTATGTTTTCCTCCGTGGGTGCTCACGGGCGCACGCCCTTTAAAAACATTCTTAGGAAATGGACAGCAGCCGACACGAACACCTATTAACTTGATAATAAAGCCGTAAAGGCGGCTATCTTTCTACTCAGGACAGCGCCACTTCTCACAGATACAGAGAGGATTGGAGATGAGAAGTTAAACTGACACGTAACCACGATCAGCTTCGTGGGAATTTAAGAATCAATGCCACCGACATAACCAATCACACTATGACAGACGCTCCACTTAGCACCAACTGCAATGTTTCATTTTAAATGAATGTAGCCTACTGGTAGTCTGGCACACGTGGGTGCTCAGTTATTTTCCGCGGTGCCTATGGATCACGGCGGTGAAGGCCCTCGTGGCCCCCGTGAAATTCATGCCCTGATTATTACTGTTAGAAATAAAAAATAAAAATAAGAGCCAAGTTGTAAAAATAAAACGGAGCTACGCTGTCAGACTGGCACATTTTCCGCGGTTGAAGTTCGGACTCGTGGCTCAGGGGTAGCAGCTTGCCAATGTTTTTAGTCCTTTCACACGGTGACATAAACAGCACCGTGCGAGTAGAGGAGAAACTTTTCAGCATTTGTGGCCAATTCTAAATAAAACGTCAGACTCTGACAGAATCTCGTGTGGAAAAAAAAGCATCTGCTGTATCCGTGGCAGCTAAGAAGTCAAAGACACAAATCGCTCAAAGACAAACGGTTGAGAAGCCAAACAAGTATCGACGACTCTGATAACATGTTTAAACATAATTACCTCTTGCCACAAAAGAGAATAGTGTCTGGATTTGATCTTTTTAGTGATCAAATGACAATGATTTCACATGCAGATAAAATATTCAATATTGTCCCCGTTCCAGCTTCATTGGAGTGCTTGTGGAGTGATCGCACATTTGAAATGGTAAAAGTAGGATGTGTGTTAGTGTCCTGGTGGGGATCATTTCTCAGTTTCTGTCCTGAATGAAGAGACAATGGGTGGGAGAGTGTGGGTGGTGGGTGATGGTCGAGCCCTACAACCACCACCCCTGTTGGACTGACCTTAATCTGCCTTTAAACGCCTCGCCGCTTAATCCCACCATCCAAAGTGAAAGAGACTCTTCCGATATTAACGGAACAACATGGGAAGCTGCAAATCAGCTTTAACACTAAACTTTCCTTCGGGATGAACAAAGTATCTATCTATCAATCTATCTATCCATCTATCTAAAGACCTGAAAACTGGGCAATCATATCATCAAAATAGTACGGTTGTTGAACGAAATCCATAACTGTGTGTTCATTTAGAGCCTGCTTGTTGTTTTTTCTTTTCTTTTGTTTATCAGAAAAAGCTCAGCTCCCTGTTGTTATGAAAATTTTAGCTTGGTAATGGAGGAGGAGGGGGTGGTGTGACAGTAGGTCATGACCCTCATTACACCACCTGCCAGATGGTGCAACACCACACTGTGTGTGTGTGTGTGTGTGTGTGTGTGTGTGTGTGTGTGTGTGTGTGTGTGTGTGTGTGTGTGTTATCGTGGATAAGCGCGGACATTTACTTGAGTACAAACTAGAGGATGATATAGAAGAGACCTGTTAACAGAAAGGGAGAGCACACAAAGGAATCCGGAGGGAACTTAAAATAACAACCATTGTGATTCATCAGCGAAGATATTTCACATCATGCATGAAACTTAAGTTGCTGCGTTTTGTTTCATTTTAATAAGTGATGAACCTTTTAAATCTTTTATTAAGTACACATTTCAAACATTCCCTGGTTCAAGCTTTCCAAATGTTTTAAGTTAAGTGCAAAATTGTTGTGAGAAATAATCGTTTTTGTCGATTACATTACATACAAACACACATACAGACACACAGACACACACACACACACACACACACCCTTCTTTTAGCATTGAACTCCTCAGCTCATCAACCTCCTTCTGCCCCATTGCCCATCCTCAAACGCACACACACACACACACACACACACACACACACACTTACGTGCAAAATTATTGTGAGAAATAATCGTTTTTGTCAATTACATTACATACAGACACACACACACACACTCACTCACAGACACACACATACACACACACACACACACACAGACATCTACAGACACATACATACAGACACACACACACACACACACAGACATCCACAGACAGACACACACACACACACACACACACACACACACACACACACCCTTCTTTTAGCATTGAACTCCTCAGCTCATCAACCTCCTTCTGCCCCACTGCCCGTCCTCCTTCCCTCGTCCTCCCTCTTTCATTCCTCCCTGTCCTGAGGCGCTGTAGCACTTGGGGGGGGGGACTGGGGGGAGGGCAAACCAAGTCAAGTTCCCTTCCCTTGCTTGACCCCGCTGATGCAGCCTTCGTCCTTCAGGCTAAAAGAAAACCCCACAGACTCCCACGTTGCTGCTGGTGTTCAATGAGACGCTGTCTGCAGCTCTGCAGGGCAGCCGGCTCCGCCACGTGAAACGGGCTCTACACAGTCGGCCGTGGACCCCAAACACAACAACACTGTCTAGCGCGTATGTCGGCGGGAAACAAGCTTCAGAGCGGTGGACGACTGTTGCTGTGGAGACAGAAACCTTCGCTTGGAAGCGAGAAATGAAAAGGTCCTTAAAGACACGGGGAAATGTGTCTTTAGCTTCTGTAATGTGATGGTTCTCCAAGTCAAACGCAATATGCAATATCACTCCAAGCTGGATTTGAAATCAGAAATAAATCGTTGGTTTGATTTGACTGTTGAGCCTCAAACACACCTCCCTCACCAGGCTGTTCTCATGAACTATTCGTAGATATCGAATGAACACAACCTGCAATATAAAACCAGTGTACCTGAACACAACCTGCAATATAAAGCCAGTGTACCTGAACACAACCTGCAATATAAAGCCAGTGTACCTGAACACAACCTGCAATATAAAGCCAGAGTGTGTGTGTCTCTGTGTGTCTCTCGATAAGTAATGCACTGTATGTTTGTATGTTCCACCTATTTATTACTGTCAGCACTGCATGTTTTTTGGGGGTTTTTCCCTTTTATTTCAGAGTGACAGTGGATAGACAGGAAAGGTGGGAGAGAGATGGGGGATGACGCGCATCAAAGGGCCGCAGGTCGGACTCAAACCTGAGCCTCTGCAAAGGACTCAGCCTACATGGAAACAGGTGTTCATGTGCCCGGAGTTCTACTTAAGGGGACCGGTGTTTTTAACCAAACCAGAGTCTTTTTTTCCTAATCTTAACTAGTCGTTTTGGTGTCTTTTCCGCATGACAGTCACCTTTTGTCAGCCAACCTTAACTGTTAACAGCCGCTATGTAGCTGTCTGCGTCACATGCCCGTAATTCTGTGGGATATTGTACGAGTTGCGCGTTTTTGTACGATATCACACGAACCCGATCATGAGAACATTGCCCCCACACCCCCACATTCAGAAATGAACTAGCACTTTGTTGGAAATGCAAAATGTTTTGTATAACTCCAATACTTCAACTAGGTATGATTCATGGTTATGGTTCATGATCAGAAAACTGAGAAAATGTAACGCTGCCTGTGTGTAGAGCAATGGCTGTACTGGTAGTGGAGAGATCTGGTTATGTGGGGGAGGTATGGGAGGAGGGGGGGGCAGCTCCTTTGGACTCTCTGAGGAGGGAGCTGGAGAGGAGAGCCTGAGCTAAAAATACAACCAGGCATCTTACAGATCATCTTAGAGAGTCATACAGCCTTCCTCAGCTCTCTAGATGCCAGCCAACACACAAACACACACACACACACACACACACACACACACACACACACACACACACACAGTCACGGGCGGGCAGACAAAGACAACGCTTCAAGCTAAACTGGAACTAGAGAGGCAGGTGGGCGGGGCACAGAGGAGGATGGAGTGAAAGAGAGAGTGAGAGGGGGAGGGGCACACTTGATGGTGGATGAATAAAAGCCAAAGGGGGGAGGGGATGGAAGAAAAGGGGAGGCAGAGTGGGAGGGAGAGGGTATGAAAAAACAGAAAGCTTGCAGAAAATAGAATAAGAGTTATGAAGGAATAAAGAGAGAAAAAAGAAAGGGCAGATCAGCTGATGATAAACAGAGTATAAAAGGGAAGAAGGGGAAAAAGAAAGGGGCTTTGTGATGAGCGGTGACGATGCCTTGGCTGCTGTCCAAGTCTGAACGCCGACCTAGCGGATGATGTAATCGTTTGTAATTGGTCCTAATTATTCATTAAGGCTTGATTGGCACTGTGGCACAGCCAATTAGATGCAGTGGTACCACTCTGAATGTCTTACATGGCGTGCGAGTGTCTGTTAGTGGGACCTGGAGGCCACAGCTGGACATGGACGAAAAGCATTGCACACACATCATTGGCCGATCACGCAATGCTGGTTCCTGCATCCCAGCATGCATTTCCTGCAGCAGCAGAAGTAAAATATTTCAAGTTGGCAAGTTATTTTTCGTCATTTGCACAATTACGAGAGAAGCGGCTGTATAGAAATAAAATCATGCAGGTTAAAAAAATGGGAATCTAAGACATAAAATAGTGCAAAGTTAATATCTAGGGATACGATATAATATATATAAAATATAAATGCAATTTTATCATTCATCGTAAACTTCTGAGCACATCTCTGTTAAACCCAAGATTAAAAGTGGTGCTTTTGCATTATTTTTTTTGTTGTGAAAGTTTCCCAGATCTGTCGTTTAAATCAACTAATCAATTAGTCAACAAAATTATTAATTAGTCAGCTAAGGACGTCTTTAGTTGAGGACAGCCCTAAACCAGGGCTTGACATTAACTTTTTGAGGCACTTGTCCTTCGGACAAGTACATTTACGTTTCACTTGTCCAGTAACAAAAGTCACTTGTCCGGGTAAAGATTAATCATTTTATAATTTTTTTTTATGTTTTGCTAATGCAGAATTTGAAGAAACCATTGAAAGCATCCAAACACTATCAACATTAATACAATTCAGTTTAAACAGTAGAAACAAATGTGTCCCAAGAATAGATTTCCCCTTCAACAAGAAAAAAGGATCTCCAGACTCATAATACAAAGTTATACTTTGCACGCCGGTGTGCAGAAGTTAATATATTGAGATTCTAAGTGAATATTTTAAAGTTTGTCTTTACTTTCAGATTTCTAGTCAATATTCTAAGTTACTATGTCAATATATTGAGATATTTTGAGATATTGAGTCAATATATTGAGATTGTAAGTCAATATTTTGAATGTTCTCATTGCTTTGAGATTCTTAGTCAATATTCTGAGTTACTAAGTCAATATATTGAGATACTGAACCAATATGTTGAGTTACTAAGTCAATATATTACGATACTAAGCCAATATATTGAGATTAAGTCAATATTTTATAGTTTCTCATTACTTTGATATTCTTTGTTTATATTCTGAGATACTGAGTCAATATACTGTATTGAGATACTAATTCAATATTTTGACCAGAGGTAGTGGTGACTTGAACTTATACTATATCTAAAATAATTTTGTAGACATAACAATGGATTTTGCCACTAAATGTTGGTGTCAACGTGTTTTTTTTTTTCTTTCTACAATTTCACTTACCAAGGGATCCTTTAAAAAGGTGTAGCTACTTTACAGTTGATTATTACCTGATATTTAATCCGCTACAAACGAGTAGCGGAGCAGCTAGTAACGTTACGAGGCAGAGAGACAGCCGTCAAGAGTCAAATTAACTTCATGCTTCATCCGCACAAAGCACACTTCTATCGCCACGAGTGACAGCTTTATTCGGCTCGTTTTCTGTGAACGATGTGGGGACGGGGTAACGTTAAAGCGTAGTTAGCATGCTAACGTTAGCTAACTAACACCGGCTGCCTGGCTTGCTGGTTCCGCGGTGCTTTCATGCTGTATCGCTTACAGAGAAGGAGCTGAACAGTGGGTTGGGTCTAACGTCAGCGTTCCGCTCTCCCGCTGCTGCTGGGTCTAATGTTAGTTAATGTATTTGTTTCAAATCAGTAAAGTAAAATCTGTAACATAAACGGAATGAGTGGCACATAATAACGTATATAATGCTTCATCCACACAAAGCACATTGCTATCGCCACGAGTGACTTCTGTTTTCAGCTTGTTTTCTGTGAACAATGTGGCGAGGAGGTAACGTTAATGTGGAGTTAGCAAGCTAACACCGGCTAGCTCGCCGTGCTTTCATGCGGCTTCGCTTTCGGAGAATGCGCTGAACAGCGGGCTGGGTCTAACGTTAGTGGCCCGCCGACCCGCTGCCCGGGATTGTGGGGTGAAATATGTATTTGTTTCAATTCTGTAACATTGCCGAAATGAGTAGCATTTTGATTTGTTTGAGTTTTAACTTGTCCAGTGGGGCAAGTAAATTTCTCTTCCACTTGTCCTACAAAAAATCCACTTGTCCCGGACAAGCGGACAAGCCTTAATGTCGAGCCCTGCCTAAACAGAGGTGTCAAAAGTATTTACTTTCTCAATTCATTACTCAAGTAGAAGTACAGATACTAGGGTTTGAAAAGACTTCTGTAGAAGTCTTTTCAAAGTTGATACGACCCAGAAGTCGTATCAACTCAAGCTTTTTACTCAAGTAAAAGTGTAAAAGTACTGGTTTCAAAACTACTTAAAGTATAAAAGTAAAAGTAATGTAAGGGGGAAAAAAATGCCATTAAGGATAAAAGCTTAGCCCGCCCCACAGGGGCCTATAGTGCACTACCCCACCTCCACAAAAAACATTTTTCTAAAGGCCATAATGACTATAATAATGTTATATTAAAATCATACCTGCAAACTCAGAAGGGCTGTCAGCATTTTAACCGTGTTTATTCCAGCTGCTAGCTAACGGTAGGCTAACGTTACCTGCTGTCAAGTGTAGTGTTACTAGCTAACGGTAGGCTAACGTTACCTGCTGTCGAGTGTAGTGTTAACTAGCTAACGGTAGGCTAACGTTACCTGCTGTCGAGTGTAGTGTTAACTAGCTAACGGTAGGCTAACGTTACCTGCTGTCGAGTGTAGTGTTAACTAGCTAACGGTAGGCTAACGTTACCTGCTGTCGAGTGTAGTGTTAGCTGGCGTCCCGTGCTGGCGATGTTTCAGTTCCCTCTAACGTCTGTTTTTGGAGCATCTGAGAGAAGCGCAGGCATTTAAGTGGCTCCTAAATAAGGCACCAAAATCCGCGATGCTATTCAGTCTGGTAGATAACAGTCGTTCCTAGTTTTCTGCTGCTTTTTTGCCGGCTCAGCCGTGACGATAGTGTGAAAAACTCCATCGCTACCTTGTTCTTATGGCAAACCGATTCCTGGATATGCGCAGAGCCGTAAAGCAATTAGTTACATTGCGAGACCTGATATCACGCCATACTTCCTGACGCTGAGGCCACCCAAAGTTGCAAGGGTGGCTTTTCAGCTAACAGGCGCTAGGGGGGAGCGAGACGACCACCATTCAACAAATAACCATTCCAATGACTCTGAAGCTGTTCAGTTAAGGTAAATTAAGCTAAAGAAAGTGCATAGTTCCCCTTTAATGTTGGGGAGACTCTCTAGACTTCCTGTTGGTAGCTTTGTTAGCTACAACTGAGTCAAAGTAATCGTGCTTAAGAACTAATCACAATATTTAGTGAGCTACTCTGCAGTCGTGTTGATCTTGAACAACTGTTTATTTGTGCGTGTGCCTCCCATCTGTCTCTCTGTGCCAGCTGCTGTCTGCTCTCAGTCCAGCCACAATGACTCGCTGCCAGAAGAGACGGCTCCTTGTGGCTCCCTCGATGGGAGGTCAGGCCTAATTGGCCGGCGTCCTATCTGTCCCACAATATGGGCCTTTGAACGGGAAAGAGGAGCTGTGATTAAGTTGCGGCTGTTTGGTTTTAGGTTACACAAAGAGAGACTCTCCAAAGTACTCAATGGCCTCAAGTAGCCCTCATTCAGAGCTCTATTGTTTCCACTAAGGATCTCTCCCATCGCAGTCAACCCCAATCTAGTCTCACATCGCCACAACTATCTCTGCAGCGGCTGCGGAGTAAGGTCTGGCTACAACACAGATGCACTTTGCATTTCTTTAAACCAATAACAGTCAGCTAAGCTCCGGACGCACTGACAGTAGCTCTGCTAAATAGTCTCAGGAAGGAACTGGTTTTGGTGGAACATTTGCACCCCGCAAAAGAAAAAGCCACATCCAATATTAAATGAAGTTAACTGTTGACACAATACAGTACCGTGAGGTATTTAAATGAGCTGATACATGGTTAAACCTCATTGGCTCTTACCAGTGTCTCTCCGTGTGTACTTCGTCCACAGCAATCTCCACCAATCAGTCCCAAAACGTTAGAGAGGAAATGCTCTAAACATAATCTTGGCCCAAATTTTCGTCAAAACTTGCCATTTGCTCAATGGTGTTTTAAGCCCCCAACGTCCCCTTCCAGGCAGCGCTGTGACCGTTGAATTCAAGGCACCTAACCCTAACCCAAACCCTAAACATAACCATTGAATAATCCTAGTGCTAATCCTAGATACTTAGGGGGCTTAAAACACTGATAAACTTGCCATTTTCAGCGTGTAACTTTAGCTATGTCCGGCTTGTCTGGCTTACCCCGGCTATGTACTTCCATTGATCTCTAGATTAACACCAACTGAGAAGAGAGGGAACCTACAGTACCTGACATCTGCCAAGAAAACACACACACACATACGCTTGTATTACGGTACCTGAGTTAATTTTTATTGACATTGGTATTAGTAATCTTATCTTAACCTTAGGTTGTTCAGAATGAAACATCAATGTCCCAGAAGCCTACTTTGTCCTTTAGCCTGTTAAAAACTTTGCTTGTGTTTGTCCTGCTGTGACATCTCCTGGTCGCCACAGAGGCTTGTGTCTCTGTTATTTGTAGACCTTCACGCTCCACTGCGTGTTCCCTGCGTTACCAAACCCCCGTGTGGCTTCGAGCTAAAGGGAGATAGCAGCAAGAGAGGAGATGGATGGGCGTGAAAGAGATCGAGGGCCGAGCGAAGTGCAGACGGTGAGGATTGCGGATTGATGAAGAGAGACGGCAGGTTAAAGATGGAGGAATTTCTCGGGAAGGCGTATATTTGTCAGGGTAAGGTCGGGACAGGAGGGCGATGGATGCGAGGATGAAACGGCGAGTGTGCTTGAAGGATGAGGGCTGCTGGCTTCGTCATCGGTGTGCCTCAGTCCTCACTGTCAGACCAGATGAAATATTCAGTCCAGCTCAGCCTCAAATACACTGAGAAGGCCCTTCACACAAATACAGAGACTGTCACGGCCTATAGATTTGTCACCATGTTGAAAATATTTAGTACAGCGTGCCATTTGGGAAGTAACTAACCTGAACATCCTCAGCTCAGAGTGGCCCGAGGCCTTTTTTTTTAAATAGGATTAGACTGGGATTGCTGCTTGTGGGAGATATTTCAGAAAATGGGAGGCTTGCAGGCATCGTGGCTGTTAGACAACAAATGTTGCTGTGTTTCTGCAACGTAATTCAATACCTCCCTACTCATGACAAACGATGTCTGTTGACTCTCTAAATTAGACTCACCGCAATGTCCTGTGAAGAAACAAAGTGTGAAAAATGAACTTAACTATCTTACAGAGAAACAAAGGAACTTGTCAGCTGCAATAATGACACACACACACACACACACACACACACACACACACACACACAGAGAGAACAGACATTTTGTCATTTCTCTGAACTGAAATGAGAGACTTTATACGTTACATTACCAAAAGTACTGTATGTCTACATACTGGGAAACCCATTTATGGAGCTGACTTTGTGCATGGGTTTGATGTCATGTAGAAAAGGGGGGAAAGGCACAAACACACAAAGTTGAATGCACACTTTTGGTTAAAATATTGTGTGCTTTTGTAGTCACTTGAAGTTTTTTAATTCTGGGGTGAAGGGCCACAGGGGTGGCCATGCTTCTATGCAGGCTGTTCTTACGAACCATTCGTGCATAAAGCTACGATAAGTAATGCACTGTAAATCATTCCACATATGTATTACTGTCAGCAGCACATTGACTGCTGCTGTATAAGAGCCAAGGTCGGGGCGGATGGTTCGGTCCTAAAACACAGGGCTTTTAAGCTGGTGAACAGAGTTTGTTTCCCGGAAGAAGTTAAAGGGAAAACATAAGACTTTTACCCAGGAAACAGGTGTTCATGTCCTGGGAGTACTACCCAAGGTGACCGGTGTTTTTAACCCAAACCACAACTTTTTTTTGGGGTCTGAATTTAACTGTCGTAAAGGCATGACGCTCACCTTTTGTCGGCTAAACTCAACTGCAATGGCCACTTAAATGACCGGAACCTCACGGTGCTCTGTATCCAGCTCACGGTCACCTTTTCTCAGCTAAAATGAACTGTGAAGACAGCTAACTGCAAACTTCACTGTCATTGTGATCAGTCGTCAGGTGACCGGCTTTTTCGTACAATATCATACCAACCTAAATAAGTTACATCCAAAGCAGAGAGGAGGAGCAACTTTAGTTTATTTATTTCTTAGTCTATTTCTTTCCTTTCAAACTCTGGTTTTGTTGTACATGTATTAGTCTGCGGTCGTAATGCAACACTTCCATTTAAGAGTCAACACAGATGGGCTGAAGTAAATCGGCATAAGTGATCGAATGGCTTTGCAATGTTCTCTCTGCTTACAGAGGCGAGTTGACACACACACACACACACACACACACACACACACACACACACACACACACACACACACACACACACACAAAATAGGATTTGTGTGTCTCATTCAGCGGCACTCAGGCTTTCCCCGTCTGCCATTCACTCTCTGTCAGAGTAAGAGGATATGTGTTTGGCTGCCACGCAAGGCTGAGTAGATGAAAATGTGTCGAGTTGTTTACAGTTGGAGCCATTTATTGTTGGTGTAACAGATTCATAATCCTGAACTGTACACAGAGCAGTTCCCGGGCTGTCACATCAACTGGATACTGGCAGATTTATGGGTGTTCAGCTGATGTAAGCTGTATTTAGAATTGATGGAGGGTAATGACTTCCTGTCCACAGCGGCTTCGTAAGGAGCATCAACAGTTCACATCAACTAGGACTACGGATGCTTTTACGCTCAACCGTCCACCACAAGACTTTTTAGGACGGAATAAGAAAGTCACGCTGTGTTATGCTTTGCTGCAATGCTGTCGTTAGTTAAGAATGCAACAGGAAACATTGTTTCAGACCTTTAAACTAACCGCCTAGTCTCATCTTTCAGGTTCGGGCTTCCTCCTCTACTCTATGTCTCTTCAGCTTGTTAATTAGGGCGGTGTTAAAATAATCAATTCTCCAATTACAGTCAAATCGATGTGATTATATTTATTTAGTTATTAGTTTATTTGACAGGGACAGTGTACATTAATTAACATTGCTGCAAATGCACCAGAATTAGCCAAAAGGCTATTTTTCATCCGTTGTCCCTGGACAGATCTTAAAATAATATTTATAATAAATGTATAAATCTTAATCCGATGAAATATGAAAAAAACAATATTTGAGGGTTCTTCCTGCTTGAATTTACAGCAGAAGTTATCTGAGAATCTCTTTTATATCAAGCTAAATTGGTATTGGAACTGTAATTTTCCTAACATAATTGATATTGCTTATGGGAAATTATTGGCGATACCCAGCCCTATTGTCAATACTTGTTTAAAACATAGTATGTTATGTGTGTGTGTGTGTGTGTGTGTGTGTGTGGGGGGCTCTTGGTTCCCGGTTGTCCCCTGTGGCTCAGTCCTCTCTGATGGCAGTGATTTAGGAGCAGCCATTAGAGGCAAAGCGTCGTTAAGCCATCCCACAGAGTGGAGTGATAAAAGTTTCATTAAAGCATCGATCACGCGCCTCTGTCACCGGGCGGAGCGGCCGGGTCGGCATGTCGCCACACTGGAAACCCCTGCGAAAGCCTGAACATCACGCTATCTATCAACCTTTTTACAGTGGCAGCGGGCGAGGGAGAGAACAAAAGGACGTCTGAGGAGTGTTTCCTACACGGTTTCTGACAAATAAAAACCTTCAGTGGGTTGAGAGCGAATTTACACATGACCGACCATAAACATGGAGACGGTGAATCCATGAATGTACTGTATCTCATTTAAAGGCACTCTTTTACGCTGATTTTAATAAGTTTTTCTCATTACGCAGGTCACACCTCAGCAAAACTGAAAGTTTCACACACAAAGCACACGTTGTTGTACAGTGCTGAGTTGTGAGTGTACCAATTATTAAATGTAAATCCATTTAAATCGGGTCATTGCGCTTTCATGGGGGTGCAAATGTGCTGACTCTTAACAACTTCAGTCTTTAGGCTATACCAGATATGCAGATTTCCAACGAGTCCTCCAAATTAAAGGACAAAATGAAGCAATGCGCCACGAGAGGCCGCTCTCTTCTACATATAGCTTGTAGGCCCGGGTATCGCCAATGATTTCCTGAATCGATTTGATTCTGATTCACAAGGTCCCGATTTGATTACATTTCCAGTTTAATATCCATTATGTTAGGGACATTTCAGTACAATAGCCATTTTTTCTTGGATATAAAAGAGATTCTCAGAGAACTTCTGCTGTAAATTGTAAAAGCAAGAAGCAACCGCTCAAATATTTTTTATAATGCACCAGGTTAATGTTTACATTAACAATTGGGTTATTCAAAAGTCATATATTAAAAGATTGATTTCTGGATTTGTTTTCTGGAAAACGGAAACAAAATCAAGGAAATAAACAAAAGAACACAAAAGAAAAGAAGAATAACTAAGAGTATTTACCAAGGCCTTGAACCTGGCTCAGCCAATCAGAATCAAGGATGCAGAATCCCCAGTTTGTCCCACAGAGCAACGTTTTCTGATCGACACGCCAATTCGTATGCCATTATTGGCCATTGACGCATACTCGCTTTTTAGCGTGTTTATCAACGCTGTTTGGCCTCCATTGACTGCGTGTGAATTGACGCCGTAGAGAGTAGTATGAAAGGGTGAAAATCTGCGTAGGGAGGTTGGTTTGGGTGGAGGATGGGTCAAACACAGGACTTTCACCCAGGAGAGAGTGGATCGTGTCCTGTATGTGATGTTTCCTTTCCGTGTTTGTTCTTTTCCTAAACCCAACCCACATGTGACGTTTCCTAAACCCAACCGTAGCCTCGTGATAACACGCCACATGGCTTTAGAAAGTGGCGTGTATGTTTACACAAAGTCATGATGACATGTTGGATCTGCAGCTATGAATGTAAACATCTTCAGTGTTGTCACAAAAGTTAGGAAAATCTGATAGTTTTAATATCTTTGGATTGAACGAGTAAAGCTGTGCAGCCAGTTGTGTTAACTAGAGTTGATGTGCTGCATTGAAGATGCTACATCTAACAGGAAACTGCTGACAGAGCGAGAGGAAGTGGGACCAGCCTAATGGACAGTTAGCCGCCTGCAGGCTTCTGGCGGGATGAGTTTGCCTCCCTGGTGAGTTTGTTCATCTCCTCACAGCTGGATACTCTCATAGCAAATACGTCAATACACACTGTAAGGCCGACGGCGATTCCACACACACTTAATCGCTTGTCGGTAGTGGTAGCATGCACAGATGCTAACAGTGATGCTGTGGTTGATCTCGCTCTGTATCAGAGAGGTAGCGCTGAGATTGTACAAAGGATGTTGCGAAAAACAAAATTTAAAGGTTGCATTGTTTTGTTTTGTTATTTCCAAATACAAATGTGTGGATTCAACAGTGGATGTTTTAGTCCTTCTGTGAACAGCTGCAACATCACAGAGCTCCACAGTATGGACACACACTTTACTGTTCTTTTGTTCTAAGGCGGTCTATAAGCCCCTTAGTTGCAGTGAATGTGAATCTTAATGCTCCAGCACTCACACCAAAACAAACCTATTTACCAAAAAGTAAATTGAAGTACTTCTACTTCTTTTCCGCATTTCATTAAAAATATTTTGTCTCATTTTATATCACATCGGTATCTTACTGTAGAGTTCTAGCCCTCATCATTATCATAGCGGCCCTCTGGGCCGAGCAGCCGTCCTGCAGTCACACATCTGTAATGAATAAATGATAACATATTTTCTGAGAGAGTAGTTTCCCTGGAGCTGCTCCTTCATCCTTGCGTGTGCTCCTGATTGAAAAACCCCCAGATGCTGACGTAAAGCAGGTTTATATCATTGTCCTGTTTATTGTTGTTTGAATCTTTCATCTCCACACTGCCCAGATGTGGCATTCAAACTGGCCCAGATATTAGCAGAGAGATATTCATCGCGCCTCCGTCTCCCCCTGTGGTTTGTGCTCGCTGATATTGGGGCTCTGCGGGACACGAGCGCTTGAGGCAGCAATAAAAGAGATTTTCCGCTCGAGATATTCAATAAAATGATATCAAAGCTCTGCTTGAAATGAGAACAATAAATGACCCTTTTATTATGGGCTAGATTGGACTGCAAGTGTGGTTACCGAAGAAGGATTTCAATGTTATTTTAATGATATTTAAATGTACGGACGATTGAAGTCCTTCCCAAAGGATGACTTCCATTTCTAGTTGAGACAGGCTGGGAGGATTTCGGCCTCCTTTCCCCCCCCAAGAGCCCCCAGAAAATGCATTTACTTCTTCTTATTTATGTATTTTCATCAAAGTATTTGTCTAAAAACACAAGGTGAGTTAAATTGGACCTCAGTTGAACTCATCTTTAGCTTGCTTTGACAGTATGTCATGCAACCAATGATTATTTTTTCTTGTTGCTTAATCTGTGGATTATTTTCTGGATTAATCAATGAAATAAAATGTCAAAATGGTGAAAAATGTGGATCAGTGTTTCCCAAAAAGCCCAAGATGACGTCCTCAAATGTCTTGTTTTGTCCACAACTCAAAGATCTTAAGTTTGCTGTCACAGAGGAGAGAAGAAACTAGAACATATTCATATTTAACAAGCTGACATCAGAGATTTCTGACTTTTATCTTTCTTAAAAATTACTCAAACCTGTTAATCGATTATTAAAATAGTTTGCCATCCATCCATCCATCCATCGTCCTCTTATCCGGGGTCGGGTCGTGGGGGCAGCAGCTCCAACAGGGGACCCCAAACTTCCCTTTCCCGAGCCACATTAACCAGCTCTGGCTGGGGGATCCAGGGCCAGGGTGGACCTAGTCCTGGGTCTTCCCCGAGGCCTTGACGTTCCACGTCCCCATAGCCAGCCTCTGCTGCCAGGGTCTGGTCCGTCGAGGCCCCTGATCGAGCCCTCAGGTTCATAGGGTGACACAAACCTCACCACCACGATAAGGTGATGGCTCCCGGAGATTAGTTGACAACTAATCAATTAATGTTTGCAGGTCTACCCCAAATACAGAATGATTCCAGTTGAATTCAAAGTCAATGACTTGTGAATTACCACAGTTTTTACAAAAAAGAATTTGCTTATGCAAACTGACAAACAGTGTGGTTTGGAAACCAGAACAGGTTGTAGTAGATTGTTAGTTCATCGGGTGCAGCAGTTTGACTTGTTCAACCTGAGCTGCGTATCTCTCGTGTGTTTTTTAGCTGCGAGTGTTTGCCGGCTGTTGGCTCTCGCAGCGGGAGGGGGACTGCAGCAGTCCGCTGCCGGCTGTGTGGAGGAGGCCGTGTAGCTCGCAGCTAGCGCTCACCCCTTAATCATCCCCCCCTCCCTCCCGGAGAGTTAAAAGAGAGCCAAACAGGAACACCGGCACTGCTGTAATTTTTCAGCCTCCAACTGCACTTCATAATCTTTTTTTAGATGGGACGTTGACGTAATGTTTAGACATCAGCGATGAGTGCGCTGCGTTCGGGGACATGGAAAGATGAGTGAGAAACTCTGGAGCTGTCAGGTCGCGTCAGACCAACTCATTAACACGAGTCAGTGGAGTCAATACGACTGTCACTGCAGTCACCAAACAACCCCAAGGAGTCAGAGGGAATCAGCTGTTCTAAAAGTTCTGTTTTTATAATACAACCTGAGTCACAACGTATTTTAGTCATGAAATTAAGACTTAGAGTCCAGCTCAGTGGCCAGATAGTTTCTAAATAAACCCTAATAGGGATGGGTATCAACGTTCAGTATCTTCTGAAACATCTGTCCAAGTTAGGGCTACAATTAACGATTGTTTTTATAGTCACTTATTTTGTTGATTAATGGATTAGTTGTTTGGACTCTAAAATGTCAGAAAATTATGAAAAATGTGGATCAGTGTTTTATGGAAACGTCTTACATTCACCATATAAAAAGAAAATGTAGACCCTTTATCTCGTAATATTGAGCATCGTTTTGAGAAAAGATCTCGTAATTATGAGATCCTATCCCGTAATTTTGAGAAGAGCTCTTGTAATTATGAGTTCCACAGATCTCGTAATTATGAGTTCCTATCTTGTAATATTGACAAAAGATCTCGTCATTTTGAGATGCTATCTCGTAATATTGATAAAAGATCTCGTAATTGTGAGATCCTATCTCGTAATATTGACAAAAGATCTCGTAATTTTGAGAAAATATCTCATAAATATGAGATCCTATCTTGTAATTTTGAGAAAAGATCGCGTAATTATGAGATGAATGCATTTTCACAACAGAAAAGCGCTCTCTTGTGTGACGCTTTCAGGCTAGCTGATGTCATGGAAGCAAATAGGCCTACGTCTCACCTGTTTAGTTTAATCCGGTATTTTTTAATTTTGGTTTGGGTTTGAGACATTGGGAGATGCTAATGTCTTTAAGTACTATAGATGGGATTGTTATCAGTTTGTTGACTTTGCGCAGGCACCTCAGGACTTTGCGGTTGTTCCGATTTCCATTAACTAACACTATAAAGTTACATTAGAAGTATTGCGCTAACTTAAGCCAGCTGAATTTAATGTTACCTCTCGGTGGTACAGTTGATCACTGAGCCGTGGCATACTGGCAATAGATATGCCGCCTTCCAGGTGTTTAAAATTATCTCATAAGTACAAGATCTGTTTTCAAAATTACCAGATAGGAACTCATAATTTTGAGATCTTTTCTCAAAATTACGAGATCAGGCTCTTGTAATTACGAGATCTTTACTCAAAATGATGAGTTATTTTCTCAATATTACGAGATAAGGTGTCAACATTTTTTTTTTCTATGGTGATTATAATATGCTTCTGTAGGGTTTCCCAAAAAGCCCAAGATGATGTCCTCAAATGTCTTTTTTTTTTGTCCCCAACTCAAAGATATTCAGTTTCCTGTCACAGAGGAGAGAAGAAACTAGAAGATATTCACATTTAACACGCTGACATCAGAGAAGTTTGACCATTTTTTTGTTAAATAAAAAATGACTCCAACCGATTATCAAAATAGTGGGAGTTTAATTTAATTGCTGACAACTGAACTACTCGATTAATCTTTGCAGCTCTAAACATTAACATATTCTTATAATTTTCTGAGTGAGTGAACTCCAAACTGTCCCCTGAACGTCCCAGAAAGTTAATTCTTCTATGATTTCTGTGTCTTTGAATGAAAATAGTCTCACGCTGGGATTCCTGAAGACACGAGCAGTCTCAGACAGACTGCTCAATCCCAGAGTCCTATCTCCTGCCGCTCTGCTCCAGACTTTACTGGGATTACGGAGTGCATGATCCCACCTTTGGGGGGTGAGGGGAGACATTTGATGACTGACAACGTGTACAGTATATGGGGAAGCAAATATGGAGGTCAGAGGGGTTTTGTGTGGGGTTGTTTGTTTGGGGATTGGCTTTGGTTTTCACGCATGTGCTCAAAGGATTGGAGCGGGATCAAGCCCGCTCTCAACTTTCCTCCCCCAACACATCCCACATTTTCTTTCCACCCGTCGTTCCAGTTGTGGAGGGATATAGAGCAATGACAGCTTAAACCACCCCCACCACCACCAGCACACACAAATGCCGCTCGTTTGTAGCAGCTCCCAAAACCCCCATCCTCATAAACCCCCCTCATCGCTCCGCGGATGAACTCGTGCTCCACTTTTCCATCAATTCCGGTAGACTTTGGGGAATCCCTTTGTGTCTGCTGTGGAAGTGCAGTATATTGAAACGTGGAGAGAGCAGGAGAAGGATTTATTTTCTAGAAAATTTGACGAGGAGACAAAGACATGAAAGTGTCATGTATTTTGGGAGGCTCTGGGCCAATTTCATTCCCCAAAGACAAATGGAAAAGGCTCCGGCTTTGGGCTTTTTTTTTTTATAAACTATATTGATAATGAAAGCACCACTTTTAGCACGCAAACATAGCTGGGATTAGCAGCGCATGGGGCCGTGTCCCAGTTTTGTTCAGTTGAACGTCATATTTGTCAGTAGGAGCCCAGTTGTGTCAGCGGAGAACTGATGATTGCTGCTACTGACGGGTGAAACACCTTGTGTGTGTGTGTGTGTGTGTGTATTCGGACTGGATGGCAGCAGTATGTCTGGCGGCTTGCGAGCGGCGGCGTGCGGAGGCCTTTGATTGCAGCTCGGCTGCATGCGGAGGTCTGGCCTCGGCCCGCAGAGACTCGCGGCTCGGCTCTTCGGCTCTCTCAGCAGCTTCACATATTACACACTGAGACACACAGTTTAGCCGGATAAACCTCGCTGTATGTAGCCTTTAGACAGATACAGTATGAAAGAAGAAGAGTGCAAGGAGACCAGGTTTAATATGATTTTTGTTTTTGCAGGTTTTCTGCTGAGACCCTCTTTGTATGTCAGTTGTTCAGTCCAGACTGAAATATCTCCTTATCTATTGTATAGAACATAATTTAGTTAATTTAGTAGAGACGTTCATGGTCCCCAGAGGATAAATCCTCCTACATTTGTTCCCTGTAGAGCCATCATGAG
Source organism: Perca flavescens (assembly GCF_004354835.1). Lineage (NCBI taxonomy): Eukaryota > Metazoa > Chordata > Actinopteri > Perciformes > Percidae > Perca > Perca flavescens. The sequence continues at coordinate 41,621,086 of NC_041331.1, forward strand.
GTTGACAATTGTGGATAGATTGCCATGAAATAGTGATCGTGTGACTTTTTATCTAGCGCCATCATCAGGTCAGAATGTTAATTTGTGACCAAATGTCTGCAGAACTTATGACAATTGAAATGGAAAAAGGCATGTTGGGTTCTAACTGGATATAAAAATGGATCGTGGGTGAGAAAAGGTTGACAAACCCTGATTTAATTTACCATCGACCGTCAAAGCTGATGGATACATTAATAAATACACATTTATGTATCAGGTTTCCAGCCTGTAGCTGTGGCCAGAGACAAACAAACCTCTACAGTAGTAAATCAGACCACTGACTGATATTTGATATTT